>NW_007731598.1:0-93854 GCF_000696425.1 Galeopterus variegatus
CTGGTATCACAGCGCACGGCTCACAGGATCGCGCTGTCTCCTGGCGCGGCCACTCAGACCCAACGCCATCTTCAAAAACCTCATAAAGGTAATCTTAAAGGGTATTTTTTATCATACAAAAATTTTTTTTGTTTTCTAAGATTTAAACAAGTCAGGTTAAATTTTATTAGATGCTTCTTAAGTAGCTCTTGGGATCACCTTTTGATATTTCTTAGCAGACTTATCATTATGGTGTATTTAATTAATAGATTTTTCAATATTAAATCATCTTTACATATATATGTGATAAATGATATTTGGTAGCAATAATAATTCTTTTGCTAATGTTCTGGAAAGATCTATTTCTTCCAAGAAAATTAAAAGGTGCATTTAGAACCTAATGTCTTTCTCTTTTTTAAATTTAATTTTTTTTTTCCTTTTTGTCTTTTTTCATGTCCAGCAACGGACCGCAACCCTCAGTGTCGCACCCGTACCAGATCGGGACCGGCAACGGGATCGCAACCTTCGGTGCTGCGCCCGCCCCTCGCTCAGCCAGTGAGCGGGAACCGGTCTGTATGTGGGATCTGAACCCTCGGCGAGAGTGCCACCGCGCTCCCAAGCTGCGCACTGTAGCAGTGCGCCACCGGGCCGGCCCTAAATTTAATTTTGTTTTTAATTGACAAATAATAATTGTATATATTCATGGGGTACAATGTGATGTTTCAATACATGTATACATTGTGGAATGGTCAAATCAATCTAATTCACATATCCATCACCTCACATACTTATCACTTCTTTTAAAGTTTGACTTTTTTAGATTCCATGTGTAACTGAGATCATGTGGTATTTGCTTTTCTATGCCCAGCTTATTTCATTTAGCATAATTTCCTCTAGGTTCATTCATGTTGTTACAAATGACAGAATTTCCTTCTTTTCTGAGGCGAAATAATATTTCATTGTGTATGTATACCACATTTTTAATCCACTCATTTTCTGATAGGCACTTTGGTTACTTACATATCTTGGCTATTGTGAATAATGCTGCAATAAACAAGGAAGTACATACTGATTTCAGTTCCTTCAGATATATACCCAATAGTGGGATTGCTGGATCATATGGTAATGTTATTTTTAGTTTTTTAAGGAGCTTCCATATTCTTTTCCATAACAGCTGAATTAATTTACAGTTTTAATCAGGTTATTTGTCTTCTCGTTATTGAGCAATTTTATATTAGCCCCTTATCCAGTGTATGATCTGCAAATATTTTCTCTCAGTCTATGGGTTGTCTCTTCATTTGTTAATTATTTCCTTCGCTGTACAGAAGCTTTTTAATTTGATGGAATCCCATCTGTCTAGTTTTGTTTTTGTTGTCTGTGCTTTTGAGGAAGTATTCAAGAAATCATTGTTCAGACCCATGTCATGGAGATTTTCACCTATGTTTTCTTCTAGTAGTTTTACAATTTCAGGTCTTACATTTAAATCTTTAATCCATTTTGAATTAATTTTCGTATATGGTGTGAGATAAGGGACTGATTTCATTCTTCTACATGTGGATATCAAGTTTTCCCAACACCATTTATTGAAAAGACTGTCCTTTTCCCATTGGTATTCTTGGCACCTTTGTTGAAAATCCTTGACTATAAATGCATGGATTTATTTCTGGGCTCTCTAATGTGTTCCATTGGTTTATGTGTCTCTTTTTATGCCAGTACCGTGCTGTTTGATTACTATAGCTTTGTAGTATATTTTGAAGTCAGGTAGTGTGATTCTCTTATCTTTGTTTTGTTTTGTTTGCTCAAGATTGCTTTGGCTATTCAGGGTCTTTTGTGGTTTCATATGAATTTTAGGATTGTTTACTATATTTCTGTGAAAACCATCACTGGAATTTTGATAAAGATCATCCTAATGTCTCTTTTGAGGATCAGTCTTTGTAACTTTTCCCCCATTGTTATTGGCCATGAAATGTTTTCATTTCTCCTTGGTTTAATTTTGTCTGTTAGTGTTTTCCTATTCATCTCATTTCCATAAGACTTTTGATACTAATATACCATACTCATAATTAAACATTATCATCTCCTCTATCTTTTGTTGTGTGTTCTGATTGGACTTGCCAGTTATGTTTATCTTGTTATATTCTCCTCTAATGAATCAGCTCTTAGAACTATTGAATCTAATACATTTTAATATATTGATTTCCTGTTCTCATCTTTATTTCCTTCCTTCTACTTTCCTTAGATTTGTTTTATTCATTTTGTAATTTTTTTATCCTGAATGTTTAGTTCATTTACTTTCATCCTTACTTTAAAAATGAAAACCTGTATGCCTTTAAATGTGCCTCTGAGTGAAGTTTATATCTGTAGCCCTAAATTTGAAAATGCAATTTCCTAGTTTTCTTCATTTTCTAAATACTTTGTGATTGTGGGTTTCATTTGTTCTTTGACTGATTAGTTCTTTATGAGTAGTATCTTCAATTTCCAGAACTTTTGGTTTATTACTGAGTCAGTATATTGTTTCTTTGTACTAAACAATGTTATAATCTTTTTATTTTTATTTTTTTGGCTGGGTGGTACAGGGATCTGAACCCTTGACATGAGCGTTGTTGTAATCTTTGTTAAACTCTTATCAATTACATTCTTTTAATTCTCTACATCATTTCCTCTTTTGCTAATTTTATCAAAAACTGACCAAAGTGTGATATGATCATTCACAAGAATTACTTATCTACCTGTTTTTATCCTTGCATTTCCAACAGACTTTGTTATGTTTTCCTTACTTAAGGATTATCCATTGGCATAACTTCAATTTGGATTGTACTTTTTATCAATATAAAAAGATCCTCAATGTCCCTTTGAATGTTTCTGCCTTTGAATTCAACTTTGCCTAAAATTACTATTTTCCACTATTTTGTTTTTGTCTTATGAGTTCCTCGTACCTTATTATCATTATTATTATTACTATTATTTTAAGCTTTGTCATTCTGTGTCAGGGGTGTTTCTCTTAAACAACAGTTATAATGTGTACTATTTTCACTTTTCCTTTCCCACATTGGCCTTTTTTCTGTTTACTTATCCGCAAGAGATTTACTAAGAGGTAGTGTTTACCAACTGAGAGTGTGTGTGGATACTTTTGCTAAAGTTTACAGTTGAAGTGCCCCATTAAAACCATGTTACTGCAGCAAGCAGACTGCTGGGCTGAAGTGAGAACTTTATCTACACCATTTTTAGGTTCTCTAACACTTGATCAGATGGCATGATTATAGATTGCAGTCTCAAGCATCCATGGCTATGTGGTGCTTCCCAGAACTCATATTCAACGTATAAGGTTTTACTTTTGTGACAACACTTCCTAGACACAGTTTAATCTTCCTGTGTCCTGTTCCCATTATTTCTTGTCCTATGGAGGTTGCAGTCTCTGATGCAGCTTACAAGCAGATACACTTGGTACTGAGTAGTTATATAAGGGGGTATTTGGAAGGGTTCCTTCCCCCTTTCCTTCCCTCCCCCCAGAAAATAGTAATTATGCATTTGAACAACAGCTACTTATATTCTGTCTAGAATTGACCTTGATATCTGAGGTGGGGTCATGTTCTAATCACCTCCTATTCACCCCATTAGTGAAGAAGGGACCCCTTATCCTAGATCATGTGAAATGGTAGAAAATATACACCTGACATTGGACAGATAAGACTGATGGCAGTTTATTACTCATATACACTCACACCCTGATAGAGGAGATACAGAATGCCATGCAAGGTCACATGGGGTTGTCCTCAGGAGCAGAGTGAACAAGCAGGGTCTGTGGGGAGCACGCTTTGTAGTAGCAAAGGGTTGAGGTGGCCCCTGGTGCCCGTAGAAGGATATAATTGTTTTGTTTGAATAATGTTGAGGGCTGGCAAGAAGTGAAACCTGTTAGGTGGAGGCTGGGTACAGTGTAGCCAGTATGGCTAATAGAAGAACTAGCCAGGAGGGAACGCTTTCCTGATTGGTGGAGAACATATCTAATGAGAGCAGGAAAATGGACCATTAGGCCTTTGGGGCCCTGTGAGGCTCAGAACGTCAAGGCAACACATGAAATTCTGTGCCTTACACTACAGGGTATAAGATAGGAGAGGAATAAAATGTATTTCTCTTTCATATTAGCAACTTAGTGCTGTTTATAGTAGCATTGCATGTGCGGGTCACCATATATGTCTCTCAATTCAGTTCAAAAGCATTAAATTTAGTGTAAATTATTCCAAGAATCTCACGGTAGGTTGAATGTCAGTTTCAGGATTTGAGAAATATTGTCTAAGGTATTTTAGATGAAATTTAGGGTAAGCTATTTGGAAGACTGACATCCAGACACTTTTAAACTGTTGAGAAGTTGTTAAGGCAAGTCATGGAAGTGATCATTCCATTAGCACCAACAAAGAGGTGGGGCTATTGTAGTGCATTTGCTGTAAGAGGAGGAAATTAAGGCTTGCCTGAGTGATGCTTCACTCTACCGTTCTGTGCCTTCACTCTAAAATGTGAAATAAAAGAACTAGTCTAGATAATTCTGTAGTCCTTTTGTCTCTAAAGCAACAGTAATAATTTAAGATAAACAGAAATATTATATTTAGTATCTATACGGTCTAAGACTTCACAATAATTATCATTTGCAGGTCCCCTACTAATCTACAAACTTCTTATGCAACATGGAATGCCTATTTCCTGGAATGTGAAAATTACTTTTCTTTTTTTTTTTTTTAAAAAAAAGATGACCGGTAAGGGGATCTTAACCCTTGACTTGGTGTTGTCAGCACCACGCTCAACCAGCGAGCGAACCGGCCATCCCTATATGGGATCCGAACCCGGGGCCTTGGTGTTATCAGCACCGCACTCTCCCGAGTGAGCCACGGGCCGACCAGGAATGTGAAAATTTCTAAAAAACGATTTTCAAATGAACAGATAAATCTAGCTGAGCAAGAGATATTTGGGAGAATTCTGAACAATGTCACATATTATGTGAGTGCTCTATTTCTCCAATAGTTTAACAGTATTGCTAACTGGCTGGTTACACTATTAAAGTACATAACTAGGGTTCACTGTGGGTATTAACAAAAGGCAGTAATGAATGATCCACCAGAGTCTTAATACGGCACATATTTTCTCATGTCGTTAATCTTTCTGTCCACCTGAGCTGAGATCTGGAGAAGTTTAGTTAGTCCCATTTTAGACCTAAAGTCTTCACTTTGTCTCCTTTTGCAAGGATGCTCCTGATTTCAATCAGCTACTAGAAATGTCAGATGAAAAAATGGCACAAATGTGAATTACGACAATAAAAGTTTATAAGCTACTAAAATAAAGTTATAGTACCTAAGAGCTGAGTCAACTGACAATGTTAAATGGAACATTTTACAACCAGTCCAGGGATAATGATTTAAAAAAATGGCACATGGAACATGAAGAAATATCTGAAAGGAAACAGGCCCAAGATCAAGCTCAGGCGACATGATTTGTGTGAGTTACCTCAATCAGGGGCACGGAGAGGTGATAATCTAACGTTCATGCAGTGCCTCCACTGGGTCCAACCCTTGACATCTATTATCTCTTTTACTTCTCATAACAATTCAGTGAGAGAAGTATTGTTGTCTTCATCATAGAGAGGGTAAACTGAGGCTCAAGTTTCTTCTCTTGAGCCTCAGTTTCCCAACAAAAAAACTGTTAAATAATTGAAGTGAGATTTGACATCAAAGACTGTCTGACTCCAAAGCCCATTCTCTTTCTATATCTTTTTATACCCAGTGCTGCCTCTTTACATAAACAGATAATCTCAATATAAATGAGGCACATTTTAGGTTCATGAGAAGTTTCTCTGTCCGACTTGATGCTAGTGTTTGTTCCATGCTATCAATTCAGATGATGGTTCTCTTTACCATGGAGCTCACCATGTAACCTAGCTATACAGAGAATGTTAAATTATAGCTTAATTTAAAGTATGGAAGTAGAATGAAGGTCAGCATTAGGGAGAAAGATGAACACTAAAAATAATATTTAAAAAGGAATACAGGAAAGTTATTGATGGTGAATAGATGATATGGCAATCTTCAGTTTTATTTTTTAAATAAACCCACTCACAAAATGTTTTGTGTATACCTGCAAATTCCCACTACATTTCTCTAGCTTTTCCAGTATGACATTTTCCTGTCCTGTCACCCAGCATCCCCAATGACAGATGCAAGTACACTGGTATGCCCACGGGGATCTGGGGCTGACTCTCGAAAGGCTGGTATTTGTTGTAATTACACAATTTCTTAGAAATGTTGTTTTATCTTTAAAGATCTTACAAAATTTATATTCTTTTTCCTCATCTGACTTTGCTATAATGTAAAGGTAGTCTTTTCAATTTCTTCTTATGGACCAAAATTTGTGCTCCAAGAAGGATTAATGTCATGCTAATTCTGAAGCCTCACATACTCCGTGCCAACTCCTCTAACCAGAGAAACTCGGTGATAAAATGGTATAATCGCAAAACATGCAAAGTGCTGATGTGAAATGAAAAGGACAGAAATACGATAGGGATATTAATTCAAGAGAAGAAGAAAATAGGGCTGTTTGAATAGGCTTAACAGGATGGTTTAGTTCTTCCTGAGAATAAGTGGGATGTTATCTCATCTTATTTTGACCTCCACCTCAATTCCCCCCACTCAAGTACAATCAAATGTTTAGTTCCTACACACACACACACGTGCACACATACACACAAGCACACACATACACATGAAAAGGACTACACAATATCTACCATATAGGGAAACGTTCAGTGAAACTACTCACCTAAACATCAGAGGGAGGCATCTTGTCCATACAGCAATAAAACCACAAATTTCCATTGTAGTAGAACAAAAATTAATAAAGTGAGGAAGTGGAACTTACAAAATAGCTTTAAAGTCAGTACTAGCTTTCATTTATGGGTCCAAGACTATAGTGGACACAGCTAATTTTCATGGTTGGTGTATAATAATGGTCATTGGGAAGTTAAATGACAGAAGAGAAACAGCTTTAAATGGGAAGTGGCACAATTAATCACAACTGTCATACTTATGCTCTTGCTGGCTATCAACCTTAAACAGAGCATTTAATCCAAATCCCATTTAAAAGTATGGGAGAGCCAAGACCCATTTTCCAGTTCAAGAAGCAACCCATAACCCATGTGCCAACGATGGCTCTGAAGATCAATTCTTTTTTTTTTTTTTCCTTTTTGTCTAAAAAAGAAACGGTAACGGGATCGCAACCCTCGGTGTTGCGCCCGCACCGCGCTCAGCCAGTGAGCGGGAACCGGTCTCCACATGGGATCCGAACCCTCGGCGGGAGCGCCGCCGCGCTCCCAAGCGGCGCACTCTCCAGTGCGCCACCGGGCCGGCCCTGAAGATCAATTCTATTGGCACATAGACTGCTCTGATCTTGCACTTCTCTTCACCACCCATTGCAGGAGTTGTTCCTTTGAAAAGGCAGGGAAATGCCAAAACATTGGCATTTGAGTGCTCAAAGATGATATTCCTGTTCTCACAATGCATAACATTTTGGGAAAATACTTTACTCATTCAGAACTACAGTTGAATTAAGTTCTCTGTATAAAGATAGATTTCTCTTTTTAAACACTGTGTAATTCTATGTATCTGTAATATATTTGGTAATACTAGATCCTATTGCTGCCTTTAAAATACTGCCTAAAAGTAAGTGTTGTGCATAAAATATATATAATACATTATACTTCATATAATATATTCAGTAATAATATATGAAAACCCATTGAAGAAAAATTGAGTGTGTGTGTAGATATAGATATAGATATGGAGAGAGAGAGACAGAGACTTAGGAGCAAATTAAAGCAATTACCTTGAACCCTGAATAGTTTAATATATAATTAATATGACATCATAAAGAAGGAGGAATCCTTTACTTAGGTGTATCAAATTGAAAGAACACTCATCAGGTCAAAAGAAAATCTCCATGTCAACCAGAAATTGCAATAATTTGGTGAATAGGATCTGTTCTATTATCATAAGGTAACCCTACATTTATCGAAGTTGTCAAAATAATGTAACATCCATCATCTACATATATTATCTCACTAATATTACAATTAGTATGTGCAACAGACTACCTGGTTATGGAAAATATTTTTCATTTATTCAATATATATTTACCAAACAACCCCTATGTGCCAGGCACTGTTCTAGATGCTAGAAATATAAGGATGAATAAAACAAACATGGTTCCTGTAAATTAGGAGGTTCCTGCAAACCATTCTTCAGACACCTATATTGTGTGATGTAAATTAAGAGGTTTTTTATGATCTTCAAAACATTTGGGGTGCTTTGCTTATCATTTTACTATTAACTGAAGAATTAAATAAATGTTGACAATGAGGTTTCAGATGAGCTTTTTTGCTTTGTAGATATTATTGAAGCGAATAAAGCTCTATGAATTGCAGAATGACAAAATATTCACAGAAACTTACAACTTTGCAGTTGAATAACAATTACATTTGCTCCAAACAGGCAATTGGTTCCAAACACATTAAACAAAGGCAATTTAGAAAGCTTCTTCTTCCTGGCATCATTAATATTGCTGAACGTCCTGGGATTCTGGAGTGTTTCACAAAGGTAAGTAAGTGTGTGGTAAGATGAACAACTTCTGAGTGCATGAAATATTGGTCTGGGAAGCATCACTGAGCCAACAGGAATACCATACGTCATGCCTGGACAAATTAACGTATTAGAGAAATTTAACATATTATTCAGAGCAAGAAATTTCAATTTGGACTTCACTTTTTCCATTGATCGTCATAATAAAATAGTGCTTTACTCAATTCTAAAACATGCTCTAAAACAAGATTTCTTCTCCATTATATAATACCACTTTAGAATCAGAAATAACTGTATTAATAACAAGAATGAATGAGTCACTATCACTAAAAGCAAATATCATTAAACAAATAGCTAGAAATCTAATGACGCTTGAAATTTGGATCTATTCAGGCCTTTAAATCAGCAGTGACCATTTCAAGGCAAATAGCAAACTGTGCAAAATCCCTTAGCCAGTCACCTGAGACCATTCAGTGGCTTAATATGTATCATCTACCATCCATCCATTGCTAGCCCATCTCTCACTCTCTATCTCTCTCTCATTGACATATTCTTGGATAGCTGGGTACTTTTTTTTATTAATTGCCTAATGTCTCTGAGTCTCTGTTTTCCCACATGTAAAATAAAGACAATATTGCTAATCTCTTACAGGTTTTAGTGGGATGAATTTAGATAAAGAGCTAAGCACAATGTCTGTCGCAAAGCAGGAAATAAGCAGATTTTTATTTTCCTCACTTCCTTACATTCATTTATGTATTTGGTCATTTAGCCATATATTATTCCCTTCATTATCACTTGTCCCTTGCCTAAATAATTATTTTATTCATCTATCGAATCTATTTCAGAACATCAGCCATGTGATAGGCAGTGTAGTAAACCAGAAGGATGCAAAGCCAGTAAGTCAATTAATGTGTAGTGCCACCTATGTTCCTGCTCTAGTGGAACTTATGGTCCACTGTAAGAGACAGGCACTTAAACCCATGCAAGGCAGAATTGATGGCAAATTACAAGCCTTAATGGCTCCCTAAATTTTTACATTTCTTACCCTTCAAAGTATATAAGCTATCAAATTAATCCTCCACAACCTATAATTCCCCTAAATGCCAGTTTCATTCTTAGATTGAAAAATCAAATTAGAGAATCAGAGAGTTTTCAGAAAGATCAAAGAGGAATTTCCTCAGATTTGTAGCAAAGCAGATTTGGCAATGACAACCGAGGCTGAAGGCAAGGACCCTTTCCCCTCCATCCGTTGCCTCCAAACACGTAAGTGTTGCCCACCTGCCAATTCTCACAAACTTGTCCTGTCTCTCAGTTTCTACTTTTTATCCTACTGTAAGGTTTGACCCTTGCGTTTCACAGAGTAGTTTAAAAGGCAGTCTCCAGAGTCAACCCACTTGAATCTAGTTCCACAACTTTTCAGCTGTACAAACTTCAGCAAGTTGTCTAACCTTGCTAAGCCCCAGTTTTTTCATTTGTGAAACAGAAACAGTAAAAATAGCAACTGTCATGAAGTTGTTATGAGAATGAGTAAATGCTCCAACATGTTAGCAATAATGATAATAATTATAGCGGTCTCATACCTAGCTTTACATTCCCTCTTTCCTCCTTTTTATTCTTCTCCTAGACATATGCTGAGGTCTGGCCAAGTTCAGGACTGAGTTCAGGTAGAACTAGAACTGGAACCAGAATCTATTAGCTCAGTGATTTACTCATTCATTCATTCATTCATTCATTCATTCAACCAACATGCTAAGCGTAGTCCCAGGCACTAGAGAAATAGAGTTGAACCAAGCAAAGTACCAGGCTAAATGGAGCTAACCTCTAGTGCCCAAATTAAAATATTCTTGTCTGATTCTTTCTCTGTGACTATGGGGCAAGTGAGTACTATAAAGAAGTGAAAGATGGTGGTGTGGGCTGGAGATAAGGAGGCAAGAATAAAACTATACAAAGCACCAGAGATTAGAGGAACAGAAGATGAGAAGAGAGGAAGTAATAATGTAGGGTTTATTCAGAAATAAATCCTGATTCTTGCCAAATGTTTATCTCCTGCCTACTTTCTTTTTTCCTACTTACTTTTTTTAGGGAAGGAAAAAAGAGAAAGAGGAAGAAACAAAGCAGGAGGGAAGTAAATTAATTTTCCATGTGTTGAGCACCCTGGGTGTCTTGGGCATGCTATACACACATGAACAACCTCATTTAATCTCCACCACCTCCCTGTTACATAGATCTTATCACATTACTTTATAAATAAGAAAACTTAAGGGCAAAGTAGGTAAGTAAATTGACCACATTCACACAACTAGGATTCAAACCCAAATTTGTTTGTTTCCAAAGCCCATGCTCCTATTCTTCTATACTTTGCTCCTTCTAAGTGCCATAGAAGAGCCCTCTTCTTGTTCTCTGACAATCCCTAGCTCTGGTGGGTTGAGAGAAAACTAGTCCCTTCACTTAAAGTAACTATACCCACCACCACCACCTGTTGATCAGCACCCCCACAGGAAAAAAATGATTGTCACATTTTGGAAGAGATAAAGAGCCTAGAAAATTTGCCTCTAGAAGTTATGTAGCTAGAACCAACTACATCAGTGCAAAGGCTCATGCTGCCTTGGGACCTGCTGGCCATCGGGATTAGACAGGGCAAATCAGAAGAGTTGGGCAAGGGAACAATGGAACCTGAGCAAGTAAGATCACTGTCCTCTGATTTATTTCTACACTGACTGCTACTGTCAAATGCTAATGAACAATAAGTATGCAAAGAACCAGAAGAAAGCGCTGATGTCTCAGGGACAATATGATTGAAATAGATTATTTAGCAGTCAAATAGTATTTGATCTCAGTACACATTTAGTCACAATCCAATTATTATCAAACCCAAAGGTTTATCTGTTCAGACCCAGACAATGATGGCAAATCTATCCGGAACAGGGCAGTCCCAACTTATTCTTGTCCCCAGGATCTTGAGGATAGTGAATTAATTATGAAAGAACATCCTCACAAATATACAGGTAGCATATTAGGTCTGTGTTAGCACCCAAGGGGCACCCCCACCACCAAGCTCATGTTAGTGTGACACAATTAGCATAAGTCCTAGAATCAAACTAATCTTGTCAGGGTCACTGAGACATCCAGCTGAGTACGGTTAGGAATTATCCATGAATGCCACACCAGACTTACCTCTCACATGTACCAAATGATCAAACAAACAAACAAACAAAAAAGCAGCCCCCTGCCTCTGTCTGTATTGAAGTCTTCCTCAGTCAAATCTGAAATGGTTCAATGATGACATGTCACATTCAAGGCTCTCCAGTTTAGGGGTAAAGGAAGTAGACAAATGAAATGTCTTTTCCTTGCTGATGAGTACTAGGTAAACAAGTCTACAGTGCTTAATACAAATATGTATCCCACACTGGATGCTAAAATAAAAAGAATTTACAGATGTTTGGGGAGCGTCACAGGAGAGTGTTTTTATAAACTTACCACCACTGTCCCTCCAGTGTTGTAAGACAAATCTCATAAAGTCTATATCATTGCACTGGCTTTGTCAAAGATACTAGTAATCTTTTGTGCATAACCTGTAACAATTATCGAAAGTGACATAAATCAGAGACAAATGACCAGAGTTATTCAGGCAGTATTCATTCACTTACAGTTATTTTTACCTATCTAATTAGAAGGAAAAGAAGGTATAATTAGCTTTTAAAACCCTCACAAACCAAAAATAGATGGCTGACCCCAGAGACTTTGGAGTGTTTGATAAAAAAGAACTCATAACCCATATTCATTTGTTCATTCAACAGATACTTATCGAACATCTGCTACATATCAGGCACTGGTCTAGGCACTGGGAATACAGCAGTAAGAAAGTAGCCTGGAATTCCAGTCCTCCTGGAGCTTACCCAAAAGCGTTTAAGAAAATATTTTGTCTTTAGAGGCAGTGTGTCATAGAGGGAAAAGGCCAGGATTCAGAATAATTGCATTGTGGTTCCAAACCCAAGCTCTACTATTTGAACCTTAAGCAAGTTATTTAACCTCTTGGAACTTCAGTTTCCCAATCTGAGAAATGGGGATGATTCCATCCCACCCCGGCCTGGTGCCTAGTACTCAGACGACACTCAGGGAAGGCAGGTTTTTCTGGGGGTTGAGGGGGAAGAGTGCACATTTTAGAAACGTGTTCATGGATTTCTTCTTCAACAATGGTGTTTTCCACACCTCAGCACCAAATTTGCAAATCCCCAGTATGTCTGATAAAGTTTTTATGAGCCCTGACTGTGAAATCTGTAAAGGTGATAGGGGTTCAGAGTTCCCAATCTCTCTCACTCTCAAGCATTGAAGAGACTCACTGCAGGTTGTAAAAGAGTGCCATCTAAAGGTCCTTAGGAGACACCTTCGTATGTACTAAAACTCCTTTTTGTCCTTTTATAAAGACTGTTCTGGTGAGCAGTGCTCTTAAATAATCATCGCTGTTGTGCCAGTATCTATGAACCCATCATAAAAGGTAGACAAGCACAAGAGGAAAGCTAATGATTTATCAAGTCATCTACATCTGGTCCTAAGAAAAGCTTTCTTTCTTTCTTTTTTAGATATTGTAATCTAAATCATTTTAATGCCCAGAACATCAGTGGAAGTAATCTTGAAGAAACACTTCCCCTCCATGAAAAGTCTCTGAGATTTTATGGCGGTATACAGGAATTTTCTTCAAGTATTGATCTTTGGGAGACAGCCCTATGAAATTACACTTGACTCCACCTGTCTTGTGAGCACAGCATTCATTGTTCTGTTCTTCAGTTGAACGCTGTACGCACTTAGTATAAGAGCCAATATATATGGAGTGGCTTTAATGAATATTATCTGTGTATTTTATTCACAAAGGCCAATTATGACCCCTTAGTAAACTATTATGCTTTTGTATTGACATGTTATGTATTAGAATTAACAAAGTAATTTCAAAGTACTTACTCTATGACAAGAAAATTTCCTGTATGCCAAAAACATTATTTTACAACTTTTCTAAAGGTTCAGCCATGAAAAGCAACATGTACATTTTAGAGTTTTAATGAGTCATTAGAAGCAAAATAACAGTATGTTAGTAGTTTTTCTTTTAGTATACTTATAGAGCCTTTATTACATACCAGGCATTGTGACCACATACTTCATAAATCTGAGTAAAATAATAAATATAAATATGACTTTACTATATTTATAATCTTGATATTACATTATCAAGATATGACTTAAGAAAATTTCTCTAATTCAAAAGCAATGTTACTAAGACAGAGGTTCTTAGCTAAGAGAGAATAGAGACCTACTGAAGAAATTGATAAATAAATGCGAATGATAGAATTATTGAGATTAAAGGAAAGGAAAAAATTAAGGAAAGTAAAATGAGTGCTCAGAGGAGGGTAAGTGACCAAACCTAATAGAGATTCTTATACTGATTCTACAGCTAACATCTTCTGGTCTCCACTGCTACTGATTCAGATGCATTCAGAAAACCACCTTCTAAAAGTTTCTTCCTTTATAAGCAAAGAAATGTAGAAAATCTTTTTTTATAAAAATCATATAAAACTAGTGTTCCATACCTATGTAGCAGTGTTTGTCAAACTTTGGCTGAGGAGCATGTGCTTCGGGTGAATCTTTCTGGCCCCTACACAGACTACCTTAACACAAATTTTTTTCCAGGTAGGGGTCCAGAAATCGGTGGTTTTAACAAGCACACCCAAATCATTCTCATGTCCCCTAATGTTTGAGAGTCACCGTTTTCCAGGACAGTACAAGCTTGATAGGATAGGTAGGTTTATCAGATGACTGCAAATGATTTTGCAATTAAGCACCTCCCTTGTGTACACATACAATATTTTAGATCTGTAGAATAAAAGACGTATTCAACTTGATTAGGTACAATATGCATTTTTAATTGCAAAAGAGCCCTTGTAAAGCACCAGGTGTTTCTCTTACTCAAACTATTTTTTGTTTGTTTGCTTGTTTGTTTTGAGGACAAATGAAAAGACTAGCTCTCACAGACATAAATTCTTTCCCTGCAACTTTTTCAAATCGTTCTTTGTTTGGCATTCATTCTCTGGCAAAACAGTGAGGCAGACCTCTGATATGCCCTAGAAGCTTCCCTTGCTGCAAAAAGGTAAATGGTAAGTTTGAAATTTGGGTTTAATGAACACCCAAAAGATCAAGAAACCTTTAAATACCTCGTCTCAGTATAAGTGGGAAATTCTAACAGTCTCTCTCAATGTTAGGGAAGGGTCTGCTTTCTCTTGTTCCCCACCCTCTCTCCCCCAATCTGCCTTCATCTCCTTAATTTCTATATCGTAATAGAAAAAGGTGATCATTGTACTTGCACTCATCCTTAGATATGAAAGATCTACAGAAGTATAAATTTGACCCAAAGCAAACACTAAAAGAGCTTAGAATTCTCACATTGGGGTTGACACTGGTGATTAGCTGAATTGCAGTAACTACGTAGGCTTCCATTCGGAACAGGATGCATTCACACAGCAGTTTCTTGTCTAGTGCTTAGCAACATTATCACTGAGCACCTGGAATAGTTTAGGCATTAAGTGTAATTGGTTTTGCTTTACATAAATCTGTAGCTTTGTAAATAAGCGGAGCATTTCAGCTACTATGTAACACCAATTAACTTAAAGGGATGCGTTGTTTGCAGAAGCCTGCTGGGTTCCGTACTGTATTTCTCCAGTAATATGTCCAGTGGCGGGCAAGGTTCCATGTCCCTGCAGTGTTCCATTTACTCCAGCCACTTGGTGCCAAGGGTCTATGCCCAGCCACTCATCTCCATTTCTCAGTGATTGTAAAAGGTTGGAAAAACGACGTGTTCCCTAAGAAGCACCTTCTGTGCTCTATTTCTGTCCATGATCGAGACCTGAAAGGCAAGGTATATGAAAATGTTTTCTGTGACCCACACAACACAGGTCTGATCCTATCTGATTCTGTCCACAACTGACAATGACATCTCTTTCTTCCTTTTTTTTTTCTTATAACATTTCAATCCAATGTAGCCAAAAGTCACTACATTGTTTCTGTAAAAACCATATTCTTATTACATGAGTTTATGAGTAAAAATACTTCTATCAGAGTAACTTTTTTTTAATAACACAAAATAACACTCAGAGATGTGCTCCTGGAAGTTGGTAAATTTTTCCAAGCGCTTTGGATATTTCCCCTTGTTATGTCTCTACTCACCCTCATCCCTTATCTCTCATATCCCCTTCAGCCAATCTTGATTTATAGTATCACTCCACCCTGGCCAACTTCTAATTCTATTGGTTTCTGAAAGTATTTATCAACTCTCAGAGTAACAGTATCACCAAGTAACAGCTCATGATTCCCAAAAGTTTCCTATGAATATTGTGTGATTTACAAATTGAAGGAGAGAGAATAACCCCTTCTGAAAACTGTCAGGATTCCTGTTCTACAAGAACAGAGCTTCTGCATCGGTACCTTGAACCAGTCTGGCAATGCGCATCTACCGTCTCCACCGCAGGAGACTCCGGCATACAATTACCGGTCACAGACTTGTGAGCGAAGACCTCAAATAAAATTAGCAGCCAAGTGATGACAGCACGCAGGTGCTGCTAAAATTCAGGCCTGCTTGTCAAGTGCAAGGAAATTAAAGGAACTACTACTAATAACAACGCATATCTGTGTCACTCTTTACGGTTTACAAGTTGCTGTCACACATATCATCACGTTTGATTAGCACCACTATTCTGGGAGGTAGGCACATTTTAGCATGCCCATTTTATAAATGAGAAATTGCAACTCAAGACATTAAGTGATTTATGAAAAGTCACAGAGATAGTAGGTGGTACAGACAGGACTTGAACCTTGGTTTGTCTGTCTCTAATGTACCAGCTCCTGCTAAACACAGCATTCATAATGTCATCAACACTGGATTATCCCCAAACACTTAGGTGAAACACTCTCTGCATCATCTAGAAGGGAACAAGAATGAGAGGAAATATTATAACGACATGGTTAACAAAAACAAGCATCTTTCTAGCCTCTCTCTCCCTCGCTCGGCTCTCCCTGTGGAGCCATGCAATGCCCTCAGGTGAGCCCCACGCTGTCAGAAGCACCCCACTGAAAAGACCCACCCAGCCTGACCACAGTGGTAGAGGAGGAGGTCCCAGTGTCAAAACCATCCTTTCCTTCTTTCACCAAAATGACCTGAATGTGTCACAGTCAATTCCAAACAGCCTTAGAAAAGAGCAATTTGAGCAAAACAAATCTACCCCAATAGAGACTATTAATAATTGTGAAGACTCCTGTGCTACTTGCTAAGTGCAACACACTATTCTAAGTGTTTGTTGGTGTATGACTCATTGAATCATCACAGTAACCCTATGAGTTAACCGCAACTGTTAACCCCATTTTACAGTAAGAAATATGAAACACAGCAGAGTTAATAACTTTCCAAAGCTTCTGCAGGCACGATGCGCAAAGTCAAGATTTAGCCCCAGGGAGTCTGGCTACAAAATCTGGGGGCTAGTCCTCTCTATCTACCTGCCTCCCAGTAGAACTGTTACTTACAATAGGTTTTTATGTATTCCCAGGGGAATTCCAAGGAAGACCATGCCTTGGCCTAGTGGATTTCAGTCCTTTTCCATCTCGACACACAAGAGTATGACTTCTTTAGTCAGCAGTTACTGGTTAGAAACAACACTGATTCTCAACACCCCTACCAGGTGCCCCTCCCCACTTTTCATGGATAATTACTATCTATCTCCTGCTTATATTGAAAGTAGAAATGGATATTATGAGAAGTACATATTTTACCAGCAACACCCAGGAAGACAAGAGGAGACAAGTGGCTGGTGATCTGCAGTAAGAACTGCTATGGTGAGGCAAGGAAGAGTTTGTTCAATGGTGTGGACAGTGAGGGGGAGAGGAAAGGACCCAACGGCAGGACTTGCAGGGCAGAATTTCAGCTCTGGGGCAGTGAGTGGGCACATCTGTCTAAGAATTGTTGTAGGCGTACTTTCCCAATGTCCCTCAAATGACAATGTAAGCCCATCTGTTCCTTATATAAAATATAGTCAGATCAGGATGGAAACTGGAGGTCAACTAAGCTCTTTGCTTCCTTAGAACCCACACAGTCATTCCTGACATGCCCTGGGACTCCTCCAGTCCTGTTCTCCAGTGAGTGTTAAATTATCAAGGATAAGTTAAGGATAGTGGTGGCAAGTCTCTCTCTCTCTCACACTCTCTCTCTCTGGCTGTGTGTCACACTAAAGTCATCTACATTAGAATGGATGTATTTGACAGCCAGGATCATTTCACTAGTCCACTCAAAGTCTTTACTAACTATTAAATAATAATGTCACCCAAACCCTAACCTATCATCCATCACAGACAGGTTTGAATCCATTTACTTGCTGAGGATCAGTTGTTTCTTAAGCCCTACTAATCCATAAGTGACCAAATCTCATATGAATACAGTAATGAGTCAATAGCCTATGACAAGTGTCAATTACCACGGTAGCAGCAAGTCAGGAGCACATGTAATATTTATGCAAGGGGCAAGGCAATGATTCTACCAGGGATAAAAGGTGGAGATGAATGAAATCAATGGAAGGCAGAGATCTGACAAATATCAGGGGAAAGGCACCATAACATCAAAGACATTACCAAGAAAGTATACATGTCATTGTCACGGACAGTTTTCATTTTCCCAAAGCAATCTAGCGAAGCAAAAGGAGGGAGAGAGAGGAGTGGAGAGGACATTCTGAATGTTAAGCTAAGGGGAAGAGCTCTCTCTCCAACATGCCAGAGGGAAAGTGTGAACTTCTGAAGTGGGAGCATTGGCGGCCATCTGGAAACACTGATTTCCCATTCTGGCTTAACACCTCGCGCATAGTAGGTGCCCTGACTCATATGAATCAGTAATGACCCCTTC
This sequence comes from Galeopterus variegatus, assembly GCF_000696425.1. NCBI lineage: Eukaryota > Metazoa > Chordata > Mammalia > Dermoptera > Cynocephalidae > Galeopterus > Galeopterus variegatus. The sequence goes on from NW_007731598.1 coordinate 18,520, forward strand.
AGCATGTCAAACTGCTTTCACCATTTCCCAAGCCTCTCTCACACAAGCTAAACCTGTCTGACCAGTTTGCAGACTTTTGTTTCTTGTGCAGTTCTGCCTTATTTCATTGCGGGCAACCGTGCCCGAAAGACAGGAACGAACAAGACGGACACGTGCAGCAGTGAATGAACCATTTTCCTGCAATTAGAAGTTCACGGAGAATAAATTATGCTCTAGTTCAAGCTGTCCAGCAGTAATTCTCATTAATAATAACACTTCAACAACAGTCTGCTTCCCGCAACGACAGCGAGTGCTAGAAACTTTATCATTACTCTTGACGCCAAAGCCGCATCCCAGACGGCTAGAGCAGATTGCCATATGCAATGCACGAGAGAAGGTTTAAATTACAAAGGAGCATGAATTATAACTGGCCACAAAGTTCACTGGCTAGATGAGCAGAGGAAAAAAACCACAGGGATTCTCTCCTTCAAGCTTTCTCTTCGGATTCATGCTAAACAGTCGATGAATTTTCACATTAGTGAGTAAGTCTGTCTAACAAGATACTTTCTTGAAGTCTCTCTTCTTGCCTCATCAGAGATGTCTCTTTCTCTATAGTATCACCATTTCCTACACATGGCGACAAGGTTATAAAGAATAGGAGGTCCATGAAGGCAGAGATTTTTGTGGACATATATACACACACATATGTACAGAGTCCCAGCCAGCAGTTGATGCTGGCTATCAGCTAGGAGACTCCACATGGGATTCTTCATATTGTCTCTCTACGTGGGCTACTCTGAGCTTCTTCAGAGCTTGGTGTCTGGGATCCTGGGGGAAGCATCCCAAGAAAGAAAGAAAGCCAAGCAGAAAACCTATTGCCTTTTATGTCCCAGTCTCAGAGGCCACACAGTATCACTACCACTGTTTTCTATTCATTGAGGCCATCAGAAAGCCCTGCTAGACTTAAAGGGAGGGGAAATAGGCTCCATCTCTTCATGAGAAGTAGCAAGATTCTAGAAATCCATCCGGGACCAGAAATGTTGCTATGGATGTTTTTAGTTTAAAGAAGAATTAGACATCTGCTAGACAAACAAAGGGCAGTGGCAGGAGCATTCTAGGTGACCTTAGGAAGCAGCAAGCAAAATACCACAGTGTGAAACCACACACTGGGACTTGCAAGTCATTTCGTGCTACTGGACCACAAGACTCAAGGGTAGAGTAATATGACAGATTGTGTTTCAAAAAGATCACTCGGTCAAATATGTAAAGGTTAAAGTGGCAGGGACTTAGACAAGAGTTAGAGAGCCAATTAGGTGACTAGCGCAATGTCAGTAAGAGATAATGAGGTCTGGGCTAGGGTGGTGGTACCAGAGATGCAGGGGAAGAAGAAGATCATGAGAGATTCAAAGGTGGAATAATAGAAACCAATTATTGAATTTCCACTGTGTGTTTAATTATCTCATGTAATTTTCACAATAAATCTATGATCTGGGAATTATTATTATTCTCATTATATATACATAAGGAAACTGAGACACAAGCTACTTGCCTGTTTTTCCACAAATAGAGCCAGATTCACAGAATCAAACCTTGAAGTCACATATTTAATTACTGAGCTATACTGGCTGGATGTGGTGGTGACAAAGGAAGAAGTCCAGGATCATTACCAGATTTTTGAATTAAACAACTAAGTGGCTATTAAGGTGATAGAGAAAAACAGAAGAATGGGGAAGTGGAAAGAATAAGAACATGTTTGTACATAATGAATTCCAAGTGTCTGTAGGAAATTGGGTGATTTTCTACACCCTTTGGATGACCTAAACAAGGCATAATGAAAAGGATTGGAGTCATCATGCAATAATACTTAACAAGAACCTTAAGGAACACCTAGCCAAATTTTTATTTCATAAACAAGATGATGTGACTTATTCACAGGTAAATGTTTATTTAGCTGGTAAAGTTTCTAGGACTTCTGACACTCAGTACAGCTCAATGAAGCATATATTTCCCAGAGAATTTTAAGCACAGGAGAAAAGTATCCATAGTCAAATGCTGAATTTAACAAACAATCTATTTTGACTTCTACAGGACTTTTTGGAAATTTTATTGCATGCAGTGGGAATTGCTAAGAAAGGGATTTGGTATTCAGAGATAAATTCATAGGGCCCCATAATCCTTACTCAGGAAGCATTTCTCATCACTGTTCTTTGTTGGACTCATTGGAAATGCTGGTAGGGTGGAAGGTACATAAGCTTGGGGATCACACAGGACTGAGCTTGAACTGTCTCCAACAAGTAGTGGCTGGGCAGCCTTTGACATGTTATTTAATCTCTCTGAGCTTTAGTTTCCACATCTGCAAAAAATAGAGGCAAGAATATATTTGTCATAGTACTTTGTACACCAACATGTATTACACTGTGGCAAAGACCTTCAGACACAGAGATGATCGATACAAATTAGTCATCTACTATTTTTTTCTGGTCCTCAATCAGCAAATATGTTGGATATCTTCTATGCTCCCAAACCGTTTAAGGATATATATTAATTAATATTATATTTCTCAGTAGAAAAACTGAAAGTGTTCATCTTTCCCACTTATTTACCTCAAATGAATTTTTTACCCATTCATACCAATAACCTTTATACCAGATCCTAAATGCATCCAATTTGAGGGCTAGAAAAGACAAAGAACCAGAAATCTCAGTTATCAGAACAAAAAGTTCCTGTCAACTCGTCATAACAACTCTTCATTCCATGGAATTTTGAATTTCTCCAGAAACAGGCCTCCTCTTCCCTGGTACTCAAAATTGAATTAAAAATTCAAAATTAAAAATTGAATTTAAAAAAATTAATGGAGTTTGAGGGTCATGCAGATAATCACCATATAAGATGCAAAGAACAAATAAGGTCTTGATTGACATTAAATGTTTGCATGAGAGCTGCTCTTTAAAAGAGTGCAAACTTTGGAAGAGTTAACTTATTTTCTTCCTCGATGAACAGCTATGGTTGAATTCATCTGTCTTCCTGTGTAAGTTTCTTAATAAAGAGTGAAATCAGGTCTGCTTATTTGCCATGTTTGTCCTACATTCTTATTTGGAAGGCAGAGAGCAAGTCAATAAACAGTTTGCAGGCTACCTGCTGTGAGTCCAGCCTTGGAAAAACACTGCACAGTGTATGTAAGAGGCCAAACTCAAACCTAAAACTTAAGAGAGGAGATCAAGTGTCTTCATCACAAAGAAATGATTATGTTTGGTAATAATAAATATGCTAATTTTCTTGATTTAATCATCATGCATTATATACATGTATTGAAATTAAAATTCAACTCAGTATCCCAACAAATATGTAAAATCAATACATTTCAATTTTTTAAAAATCTCTTTTGGCAGATAGGATATTCACTAATGAAATAAACATAAAATAAGATGTACAAACTAAGTGTTAAAATGTATGCTATATAAAAAGAAAGTTGCCACGTAATAGAAGCACATGCCACCACCTATGAAATAGATTAAGCCTCCAGATATAACTACTAATTTTCAGGAAACACAGGGGATGTAGGAACAAGTTAAATGACACCCCAGGGATACAGTCAGCAAAATCAAGACTGAGGGAGACTCATGGATGAATACTGACAATATTTGATAATATTAAGGTATTATTGCTAATTTTTAAGTGTGGTAATGACATGGTGGTTATGTTTTTTAAAAAGAATCCTTGTCTTTTGAATATTCATATAGAAATACTGATGGATGAAATGACATTGTCTTAGTCTCTATCCGTTCCTTATAACAAAATACCTGGAACTGGGTAATTTAAAAGAAAACAAAGTTTATTGCTTATAGTTTCACAGGCTGGGAGGTCCAAAGTCCAGGGAACACACCTGGTGAGAGCTTTCTTTGGTGGTGACTTCAGTGACACAGGCATCACATTGTGAAACAGCAGAGCAGACAGAGAGATAACTCCTCCTGCACTCTCCTTTTAAAGACTTCAGAACCACACCCTGACCACATTATTAATCCATTCACTAGGGTATGTTCCTACAATCGAATCACCTCTTCAGGACCCACCTTTTAACTACCATAATAGGATTTCCCACCCTCAACAGTTACAGTGGGTATTAAATTTGGGGGGAACAGTCAACACAATTCTGCCTCTGGCCCCCCAAAACTCATGTCCTTTTCATATACAAAGACATTTATTTCATCCCCGAAGTCTTAACTTGTTTCAACTCAGAAGTCCAAAGTTCAAAGTCCCATCTACAAATTCAGAACAAGTTATCTACTTCCAAGATACAATGGTGGGACAAACATAGAGTACAAATGTCCATTCCAAAAAGGGAGAAATAGGCCAGAAGAAAGGGGTAATACATTCTAGACAAGTCTAAAACCCAGCAGGGCACGCATTAAATCTCAAAGCTGGCAAGTCATGTACCTTGACCGCATGTTTGATGTCCTCTGCATGCTGGTGCATGGGTTGGGTCCCCAAGTCCTCGGGCAGCTCCACTTCTATGGCTTTCTTGGTCTCAAGTGATGCTTTAGCTCTTGAAGATTGGCATCACATGCTGGTAGCTCCACAATTCTTTGGTCTCCATGGCGGTCCTGCTCTCATGGCTCCGTTAGGCATGGCGCTGATGGGGTTTCTCTACAGCAACTCCAACTCCAAGTTTCTGCTCAGCATCACTCTAGCAAAGGCTGTTTGTGGTGACTCTGCCCCTACTACAGATCTCTTCCTGGGCTCCAAGATATATTTTTCCATATATCTTTTGAAATCAGGGTGGAGGCTCCCAAGCCTCCAAAGCTCTGGCATTCTGCAAGCCTGCAGACATAACACCCCACAGAAGCTGACAAGGCTTCTGAGTTGTATCTTTCAAAGCTGAAGGTCCAGCCATGTCTGGGACCAACTTAGCCACAACTGGGGCAGCTGGGGTGCAGGAAGCAGCATCCCGGGGTGGCCATGGGCAGTGAGCCGGTGGAGGGTGCCTCATGCCTGTTCCCTAAGACTCTTTTGTCTCCCTCAGTCTTTGGGACTGAAATGGAAGGGTTGGCCCCAGAAGCTTCTGCAATGCCTTCAGGACCTTTTTCCCCTTTGCTTGATAATCCCTTTCTTTCATACTAATCTCTTTAGCACCATCGCATTTTTCTTCCGAAAATGCTTTCTGCTTCTCTACCACATGGCTAGGCTGTAAATTTTCCAAATCTGCTCTCCTTTTAAATTCTGGCTTTCTGTCATGCCTTTGCCATATGTAGGCCATTACAAGTAGCCATGCAGCTTCCTTAATGCTTTGCTGCTTAGAAACCTCTTCCACCAAATACTCTGATTTGCAGCTCTAAAGTCCTAACTTTTTCAAAGTCCAAGGGCATGAACACAATGTAGCCAAATCCCTTGCCAGTTTATAGCAAGGGTGATCTTTGCCCCAGTTTCCAAAAAGCTCCTTCTCATTTACATTGAGATCTTCTCAGAATGGCCTTTACTGTCCATATTTCTGTCAACATTCTGCCACCACCATTTAACCAGTCTCTAAAATGTTCCAAACTTTCCCTGGTTTTCTTGTCTCCTAAACTTTCACCAGTATCTAGACTTTTTCTAGCCTATTTCTCCAGATTTCTCCAGCCTTTTCTCAATACCCAGTTCCAAAGCCATTTCCACATTTTTCAAGTGTTTGTTATAAGCAACACCCCACTTTTCTGGTACCAATTTTCTGTCTTAGTCCAATTCAGTTGCTTATAACAAAATACCTGGAACTGGGCAATTTAAAAGAAAACAAAGTTTGTTGCTTACAGTTTCACAGGCTGGGAGGTCCAAAGTCCAAGGAATACATCCAGTGAGAGCTTTGTTTGCTAGTGACCTCAGTGACACAGGCATCACATTGTGAAATAGCAGAGCAGAGAGAGAGATAGCTCCTCCTGCACTCTCCTTTTAAAGCCCTCAGAACCACACCCATGACCACCATTATGAATCCATTCACTGCATCATGGCCCTACAATCTAATCACCTCTTCAAGGCCCCACCTTTCAACTACCATAATAGGATTTCCCACCCTCAACAGTTATAGTGGGGATTAAGTTTTGGGGGGATAATCAACCCAAGGCAGCCATGATATCTAGGATCTGCTTCAAAATAACTTAGTGTGAGTGGAAGTGGGTGAAAGTTCAGATAAATCAAAATTGGCTATGATTTGAAAAATGTTGAAACTGGGATTTGGGGTACACAGGAGTTCATTCTGCCATCCTCACTACTTTTATGTATGCTTGAAATATTCCATCAAACAATCTTTTTTAATGTGCTACAAATGGGATCATTTCTCAGTGACATATGCAATTAGTTGCTTAACAGATGCTTCTTGATAATCCAATTTTCTAATCTAATGTTTGGAAGATCCACTGTCAAAACTAGAGGAAAGGAAATAAGAAGTAAAAAAATACATTGAATATATCTGTTTGCCCCAGATTTTTAAACTGTAGTTGGTTAAATAACCTGCCCCGAATGTAAGATAAAGAACCAATATCTTCTAACTCCACTCTTCCTATTGTCTGTACTGCCTCGCTGTGATGAACGCAGGTCAATAACGATCAAATATTGCATGCACTTAGTGAATTTATGTCTTGATTCTGAGGACATTCGCTTTGGTATCTGATGAAAGCAAGACATTTATCCAGAGTAAGTCCCAAACTATTAGTATCTTTCTTGGATTTTATTCTTTATCTCTAGGAAAATTTAGCTCCTATCTACAGCTGAATTGGATGTGAATGAGATTTAAACAACTGGAAATAAGCACTCATCTCACCCCCACACGTGTCAATCATAAGTACAATTACTTCTGTGCTAATCTGGTTAACTAGTTTAAAGACACAGTGGCTAGAAATGTAATGGGGAAAATAAAAAGAATGAAGGAAAGGAAAAGAGAAGAGAGCAGAGGAAAAGGAAAGGAAGGGAGAGGGAAGAGAGGGAAGGAGGGAGGGAAGGAGGAGAAAGAAAAGTTGACCCTTCTCAGCAGAGTAAAGAACATTTCAATTTATTAAGTCTGGTGCAGCTATTCTCATAAACCCATGAAGAAAGGAGCCAATTGTCCATTAAAGATTCACAAGCCATTCCTAATCTTCACTGTGCAAAGTGTCCTTTGGAGATTTCCCTGTACTAGATGATGGGAGTACTCTTCCTTTCAAAGTCATTTATGGTCACTGAGGAATCTGAACCATAAGAAATGGATTATTGGTTATATAACCAAAAATTTACGTATGATTACTGACTTTGTTAGATCTCAAGTTGTCCCAAAGCACTCTAATAGGACCTTTAATATGTGCAAAAAAAAAATGTTTTTAAGCAACTATCTGTAAAGTTAGATAAATGATATCTTAAAGCCATATCATCTCAAGTTTTGGATTGTATAAGGGATGTTTACTTGGGGATGTAGTCTTTCCCTCTTAACCCACTATCTCCAGGTTTGTAAAGATGCAGCCAATACAATGACAATATTTCCAGTTTTCTGACATAAGTAAACTAGCAAAATCTAGCAAACACCAGTACCATTCAGAAAAGTCAAAATAGCCTAGCTCCAGGGGCCTGGCTCAAATACTTCAACTCACATTAATTATTTTAAAGATACACATTGACTACCTGGTGTGCCATGTGCAATATCTAGTAACACAAAGGTGATGAGGACAGAACAGCCTCCTCGTGGTGTACATAGTATAGAGAGAAATCAAGGAGTAGATCTCATCTGACACCTATAAGATGGATATGATTTACCCAACCAAGGTGGCACATATGGCTGCCTCCTCAAGTGACTGCATTGCTGTAGGAAGTCCTCAGAGATCTCGAATTATTCTTGCAGAGCCTCTTAGAAAGGGTCTCACCCTCTTCTCTTCACTCCCATCTAGGATTAATTTCAAAGAGAGCGGAGGAGAGAATAGAATCCTTGTATAATTTGGGAAATCTAAAAGAGGAGAAAACATACTCCTACTTTCCTTCTAGAACTCAGGGAGACAGAATCTGCATTCGTTCAGTCAATATTCAGTCAATATCAATCAATATTCATAGAGATCCTGGTGTGTGCCAGGCATACCTTTATAGGGTTGAGGTTTTGTTTGTTTTTTTGTTTTTAGTTAAAATATTGTAACATATATTTGTACATATTTGTGGGGTACAGTGTGTTGTTTCAATACATGCATATACTGCACAGTGATTTGCTTAGCATAATTTTGTACCCATTAGTCTACCATTGGGGTTTTTTTCCCCCACACCACTAAAGCAAGGCAGCAAGAGAGCCAAACAGCTTCATGAGCTGTCTGAGGCAGAGGGCCCCAATTTTTTCTGTCTCCAGCACCTCCAAAAGGTGTCAGAGATACACTGACACTTCCTTCTCCCCCACATTTTTATGACACAGAAATTAGCTGTGAAAAAGAGAGGGGAGTGAGCATGAGAGCAAGAGAGACAGAGAACAAGTGACCCCAGAGAGGCCTTGCAGTCATGATGAAGGGGCAGGACCCCAGGAGGCAGCACGGAGGACCTCGTGGGACAACTGTCCATCTCAGGAGAGGCCAGCGCAGGACAGGGGAAGACCTGGGGTGAGATACCACATGTCCTCGTCACTGTTACTGTGAGACTGTGAAAACCACACAGCTTAGGTTAGCCCCAGGAAAAAGGAGACATTACTTGATGGAGTGTAGACCAGAAATAGAGAAAACTCAAGAACTGACTTAGATTGTATTGTTTAGAACCACAGAGTAATAGTGTCTCCGGATGTCTATTTAGTTGGATTATATAAAATAAAGTTACATTTTCTACACAACCAAGATATTTGAAAATACTGCAATCTGTATACAAGCTGTGTGTGTGTGTGTGTGTGTGTGTGTGTGTGTGTGTGTGTGTGTGTGTGTTTTATAAACATGACTGAATGTACTTGAATATTGGAGACTTAAAAATAGCCACCTTGGGAGGCTGTATTTATGATGCTGTCAATTGTTCAAACTCTTTCTTAAGCCTTCAGCATAATTTTATAAACCATAGAAAAAATCCATTCCATTAGTTTACACTGTCTCCATTTTTGATTATCAATTGTAAAAGGAAGGAAGGAAGGAAGGAAGGAAGGAAGGAAGGAAGGAAGGAAGGAAGGAAGGAGGACTCACTCAACCCATGGCTTTAAATCCACCAAACTTGGCACTTGCAGGCTTCTGGCAGTTTCCAAAACTCAACAGACAAATGTCTATTAGTTCTGAATGTATTAAAAAAGTAAAGGCGACCCCAAAGACAATTTGAGCAATAGCTCCTGTGTATTGCAATATATGTATTGTCAAGGTGACTATTTTGAATGAAAGCATTCATTTGGATGTATTAGTACATTTGTGGAAAAGAAACAACTCAAAAACCATCCACATTACAGTCTTGTGTATTTAGGGAAGTGGTGAACATCTCATCAACCGAACAATCACTTCCCTTGAAGTTCCATGCTGTCTGTCCCTGTCTCTTTCTCCGCTGAGCCTTCTGTTTCTCCACACTTTGGAAACAGCCTTTTCCAAGGGGCTACAGCATCAGGACTATCATGCAAGAAGAAAGGAGCGTTTAAGAGAGCCGGGGTCACACAGCCCCCACTATCTCTCAAACAGGTATCTTTGCATTTTTACAAGCATTACTCTTAGTCTCATTTTTCATTCGCATCTTGCAACTTTATGCCTTCCTATTGATCTTAGTTCTGCTGCTTAGAGACACCAATGAGAAATGCTGAGAACATTCGATAAATAAAAAATATCCATCCACCTTGTACGTGATTCCTCTTTAGAAAATCGTGCAAGTAAAATAGTATTATTTCTGCTCCCCATGAGTTCTTGAGACTGAAAGTCTATGCCCTGCATGTGGAATTAACTCCAGGGGATGGGTGGAAGGTGTTCTAAATTTCAAATCCCAATTCTAGTTCTGTGGCTCATTATTGCTTTAGAGAAGTTGCCTTCTATAATTATTGATTACCTCATACATACTGTAACTGAAGTCACATTTACAAAGATTTCAGTTTAGACTGTAGGGTTTGTGATTTTTCCTGAATGAAAAATGCATTTAGTTGCATTGCTTCTATTTGTAAAAAGTTGTTCAAATGAGAAAACACTCTTCTACAACATTTACATTGCTAGTTTGAACTCAGTCAGGGATCTCAGTACATTGGTGCATATTTCATTGAAGTGATCCTTTGCTTAAAAAATACACAAAAAGACAATCTCAAAATTGAGTTTTAAATCAAATAGGTGAACCAACTCATGGATCAAAATTATGCCCCTCATCTCTGTACTATGGAAAACTGACGTAGGATGGAAATAATCCTGACATAGCCATAAGGAGCTATGGGTTCTAGTATTTGCTTCCCAAGCTACATGGATTTAATTTGACTTTTCCAAGCCCTCATTCTATTGTCTATGAAAATGAAGAGGCTGATACCTGATTTCCACTAGCACTAATATTTTCTGAGTTTCATGGATAAAGTGGGAAGATATATTTTCACAAGCATCTGTTTCCATTTGGTGGAAACATTTTTGTAGCTGTCTCTTTTCCCTCATTTCCAAGTTGCTTAAGAGTGTTAAAAATATTCTGTCCATGGGTTGCAGAATACAGAGGACTAGATGTTGAGAGGTTGCACTAGGAAGCTGTCTCAATTAGATTCTTTTCAGTTCTAAGTGACAAAAAAAAGCCAACCTAACTTGACATAAAGAAAAAGAGAATTTATTGGTTTATGCCTTTGAGAAGTACTATTGTGTACTTCTCTAAATTGTGAGAAATTGCATCCACCCTAAAATTTATACGTTAAAGCCCTAATCCCCACTATCTCAGAATGTGACTATATATGGAGACAGAACCTTTAAAGAGATGATAAAGGTTAAATGAGGTCATATGGGTGGGCCCCAATCCAATCTGACTAGTGTGCTTAAAGAAGAGCAAATTTGGACACGTGAAGAGGCAGCAAAAAAGTGGCCTTCTGCAAGCCAAGGAGAGAAGCCTCAGAGGAAACTAAACCTGCCACAACCTTGATCTTGGATTTCTCAGTCTCCAGAACTGTGAAACATAAATTTCTGTTTGTTAAGCCACCCAGACTCCGTTCTGTTGTGTTTTTTCATGGCAACCCCAGCAAATTAATACAAGTCTTTTGTCAGGTTGGCTATATAATTTGCAGAGACCAAAGGAAAATGAAAATGTGGTTCCCCTAATTCAAAAAAAAAAAAAAAGGAAAGAAAAGAGAAAAGGTGACATTAATGATACTAAAGCATAGGGCTTTTTTCTTTTCTTCTGTGGTCTTCCTCTGAGTTGTTATGTTGGTTTTGTTTGAACTTTTAGTGGTTTGGGACTTTTGATTTTGGTTTTGGAGTTGATTTTTTTTTTTTTGGTATATTTAAGTAATTCTAAGCAAAGAAAAATTAAATTTTTTATTATTAGCCTGAATTTTATCATTTTTCTCTCTATTGTGCAATGCCAGTTTTACATGCAAATATAAGAGCACTTAACTTGCATGCAGGACATCAAAATTGCACAACTCATATTTCATAGCATATACACGCATACATACATATGAGGGGGTCTTCAAAAAGTTCATGGAAGGATTCATATTATCTTTTCATTCAATTTTTCAATAAACTTTTTGAAGTACCCTTGTATGTGTATTGTTCTTACCAAAACAGTGGAAAAGTTGCAAAAACTAATTCAACTACTTTTATTTCACTTCTTGATGATTCTCATGCACATTCTACTAACAGTCTGTCCTAGATTTATTAATGAATAAAGAAAGACTAAAAGAAAAGCTACTATGGGTTGTCCTTTCTTTCCCTTCTCTTCTAATGTCATCATTTTCAGTGTAAATGGTTGACTAATACAAGGAAGTAATAAACCAGAAAGGATCTGACAGGGTTCTTTGGTCACTGGGTTTCTTAGAGTGTAATGGCCTTCTTTCTGCATTGGAAGCAGTTTTGATTCAAAGGGAAAGCATGGTTTTCAGGGCTCTCAGCACCCCACTTACTGAGTCATTGATATAACAGGCTTACCTTGTACTCACTTTGAGTCTCACTACACCTCTATAAAGCATGAAGTTCTGTGGAGTTCTGTGCTCACAAGTCATTATAAATGCTATATGCAAAGAGTGGGGCAAAAAATGGCAGACAGATATGTGACATGTACTCTGTTCACATGCATGGTCCATTGTCCCTTTGGGCCTCAATTACAAAACACAAGTTCAAAAGTAGAATGCATCAAGATTTTCAACACAGTAACAACAGAGCATTAAACTAAACACAGGGCCCTCTGTGCAACTGCATGGGACATAAGGCCATGAAGCCAATCCAGATCCTTTGATATGGTTCTATAGAAAGTTCATAATAATATCAGAATCCAATGTCTTTTTTTCCCAACATCTGCCTCTACTCTCCTTCATGTTGGCTTTACTCTCAGCCAGTCTCTTATTTCACACTCACCAGCTGGCTGCAGAAAACCAGCTATATAAAACTTCTTTTTCTGAAGTTCCAGCAATTGTCCCAGTACATTTCATTGATTCCAATGGGTCATGTGCCCATTTCTGAACCAATCACTGTAACCAGAGAGAAATAATTCTCTAATTACTTAGGACCCTATCCCACTGCCCATCTCTGAAGCTGATGATGGAGACTACTCCATAAAAACAAAGCACAGGGCCGGCCCGGTGGCGCACTGCAATAGTGCGCCGCTTGGGAGCGTGGCAGCGCTCCCGCCAAGGGTTTGGATCCCACATACAGACCAGCCGCTCACTGGCTGAGCGAGGCATGGGAGCAACACTGAGGGTTGCGATCCCGTTGCCAGTCCCGGTCCGGTACGGGGGCGACACTGAGGGTTGCGATCCGCTGCCAGACACAGAAAAAGACAAAAAGGAAAAAAAAAACAACAAAGCACATGAATAGAAAGTTGGAAATAGGGTAGTCTAACAGAGGAAAATTGGGGTACGGTTGCCAAAAGTAGGGTAAATGGATGCCAGGAAGCAAAAATAAATGTTGGAGACCATCACAAAGGTCGTGATTTGGGATGTCAAGGTAGGAAGCTTAGTAAAATTTAACAATTGTACTAGATTCTGGAGCTGGAAAAGTCATACAATGTATTTTGACTATTTTTCTATTCCAAGTTAAGACTACCAGGTAAGGCGTGCAGCGCATCATATGTTGTGGCGCTTTTCCAAGGAGTTATGATGCGTATGTATACAAATTCTGCTCCAAAATATTCGATTTAAGTTCTTCTTTTACCATTTTTCCTGTATTCTAGCCACTACCATCCCAAATTTTCCATCAAATTCTCCTGGACACACTACCCCCCAAAAAAACCATCTCTATTTTTAGATTTTATATAAGAATTGCTTTCATGCATTGTAGTACCTAGCACTATTTTAGCTCTCTTCTACTCAGACTTCCCATGAGATTTTGCCTTTAATTGAGTGGTTTTTAGGATGCCGGACTGAGGGTAGGGGTGGTGGTGGTTGGGGGGGATCATTAGAAGAAGAGGAGGGAGAGTAAAAACAGGGGGTAGCAGGAGGAGGTTGGGGGGGATCATTAGAAGCAGGAGGAGGTTGGGGGGGGATCATTAGAGGAAGAGGAGGGAGAGTAAAAACAGGGGGTCACATTTACAGTTATATGCCACCTTTGCCCGATTCTCCCCTGGCCTTGCTACTGTGGGAAACTCTGCCTACTCAACATCTCACTAGGGGTGAGATGCCTCACAAGTTTTCATGGAAGAGCCTTCTCTACTCCATGTGGAGCACACACATTGTTGTATCAAACCTCCCAGCCCCCAACACACACCCATACTCCCTAAAAAGCCACTCAAGAGGGTCCCACTAGCACAGCTGCAGTATGTACCCACAGTAAGGCCACAAACCATAGGGTCCTGCCTCCCAGTCTCCCAAAACCACCCTGGAAGCCATCATTGCCAGATACACATGTCAGAGCACTGTGCATCTTGACTGCTCCAGGCATTGTTACTTTGCTAGAGCTTTTAAATTTTATATTCTGAAACCCTCAATTTGCTGAAGCCACACTTTTGTTCCCTGCCAAATGGTTTCCCCATTGTCTGTTCCACTCTGCCACACAATTACCAAAGCGGAGTAGCCAGGTACTCTCAGGGCTGGTGGGAGGTATTAGTGGAAAAAGGAAGTAGAAATAATGGACACCATGTGTGTTCCAAACTCTTTCAACTACCACAGCTAGTAGTCAGAGCAAGCTTGGGTGTTAGCACTTTCTTCTTCGAGAATTTCTTCCCTCGTCAGAGAATACATAGGCTCTTAGACAGTGACCTCACTGGCTTGATTTTGCCAAGAGGAACAGATGTGTCCAACTGTGAGAGGTGACAGCCGCTTCACAGTAAATTAACTCTGATAATAAATTTGGCCAGGATAAGGTCTGATTTGGGGATCCTGTTCAGCATTGCGGAGTTCCAGGGTTATAGACCACAGAAATGTTACTCCGTTTCTTACAGAAACTTCTCTGTCATAGAAAGTGGTTTTGCATTGAATTTAGTGTTCTAGAAACATCATGGAGTTAGTTTATAGAAACTTAGCTCTGAATGGGAACTTAAATGTCAGCTAGTTCAATGCCTTCTTCTTGGTGTGTGAAGAAACTTTCTTTTCAGCTAGTGAGTGGCAAAGCTGAAACTAGAATCCAGACAATTCTTTCTTTTCTCTCTTCGTGGAAAAATCCCAAGAACAACAGGGCAAAGATGACTGACACTCATAGATGCGGCATCTGCCACATTTGTTGTGGATTATGGGAAACTTGCCCTCAAAAAATCCAGACCACTTCTTATTCTGTACTCTCATGAGAAAGATTAGAGATAAACTGTCAAAATGCCACAAACTTTGATTGGCATCTATTTCCTAGGTCTATGAGACAAAGCCAAAGTCTTACCAATGCATATCTCATTTTCCATAGCTGGTACCCTGGCTCTTCCAGTTTTTTCATTGAATTTTTTTCTCATCTGTAACCCATCTAAAACCACATTTCTATATGGCTGTGCCTGCTTCATGGAACCTAAGCATAAATACAGACAATTTTCCCTATATCTTTGAGTCCTCATTTGGAAGGCTCCCATGTCACATAAAACTAGACATAATAAAATTTTTTATGCCCTCTCTTCATATTAAAATAAATAAATTAATGAATAAAATAAGTGCTTTATTCTCAATAACTTTCTCTCTAACACCCACACTATCTACCCCATGACTATGATATAACTCTAGAAAGTTAATGAACTCACATCTCTTTAAATTTCACAGCTCTCTATAATGTTGGTCTTACCTCCAAATGCAGTTCTCTAGAAATTTGGAAGGGCTTTCACAGAACAGAAAACACCATTTAGATCACTTTAATAATGGAGAAACAGAAGAAAAGTTAAGTGAGAGTCACACAAAGACTAGGGACACAACTGGGATACTTAGGATCTTGTCTCCAGGCCACTAAACAGAACCTACATATTATTCAAAGAATAAACTGGTTGCCCCTGTGATCTCTGTCTATAATTAGGGAGAGATCCGATTCTCCTTGAGAGAACTGTGTATGTGTGTGCATTTTGTGTGTGTGTGTGTGTGTGTGTGTGTGTGTTTGGTTCACAGCATTTAGCCCAAATAAATATTCGACTAATTATTAATAGTAAAGGTAATGCTTCTCGAATACTGACATGAATCTCATTCAATTCTGCTTCCCTCTTTTTCATTCATGTGACTAAATGAGGACCTACAAGACTAGTCCCCCAGGTCACCACAGTGAGTGATTTAGTTGTCAGCCTTTCTACGTAAGCTGCCTACCTGGATCTCTATCAGTGCTAATTATTATAGGGACTCCACTACCCAAGTGAGGAAGTGTCTTCCCTGATAAAATCTATGCTACAGAAATAGAAATTTTAATTTGCCTGTTTCTGAATCAAACATCCAAATTTTAAATGAGCCTGATATCTAACCTCTGAGTGAGGTGGTAAGACTCGACATAGTAGGACAACTTCCTTCGTAAACAAAGATTGGCATCTGGCATAGCACTGACAAGAAGCCCGTGCTATTGTTTTTTTTGTTTTTTTGTTTGTTTTTCCTTTTTGTCTTTTTTTGTGTCCAGCAACGGATCGCAACCCTCAGTGTCGCACCCGTACCGGACCGGGACTGGCAACGGGATCGCAACCCTCGGTGTTGCTCCCACACCTCGCACAGCCCAGTGAGCGGGAACCGGTCTGTATGTGGGATCCAAACCCTCGGCGGGAGCGCCACCGCACTCCCAAGCGGCGCACTGTAGCAGTGCACCACCGGGCCGGCCCGGCCCATGCTATTATTAAAGGAACATCTTAGAAGAAAAAGATGGAGAGCTCCCTTGTCCCTGACTTTGCCTCTTCTCCCCACTCAGTGCCCAGCTTTAGCAGACCTGCCTGCAGTTTCCAGGTGGGCTTCTATTGATGTTATCTCTAAGGTGGGGTTTCTCAACCTCAAAACCATTGACATTTTATTTATTTATTTATTTATTTATTTATTTATTTATTTATTTATTTTATTTATTTATTTACCAGTAAGGGGATTGCAACCCTCAGCATGGTGTCGTCCACACCACATTCAGCCAGTGAGCACACCGGCCATCCCTATATAGGATCTGAACCCGCGGCCTCGGCGCTCCCAGTGCCACACTCTCCCAAGCGAGCCACCGGGCCGGCATTGACATTTTAGACCGGAAAATTCTTTGTTGTGGGGGCTGCCCTGTGCATTGCAGAATGTTTTACAGCACCCCTGACCTCTACCCACTGGATGCCATTAGCCCCACCTAGTTGTGACAACCAAAAATATCTCAAGACATTGCCAAATGTCCCCAGAGGAGGGGGCAAAACTGCTCTTGGTTGATCATGTGTCATCTGGGGCCGTAGAAAGAGGAGTCAGGAAGAAGACACAGATACACTGGTACCTAAAAAATGATTTTTAACCTTTTGATATCTCAACAATACTCTAACAGAATTTGGTGGGGAAAATATTTTGTCTGGGGTCCAGAAGTGCACGTAAGTACATATAGGCAATTTTTACTCAGAGTCCCATTGAAGCACAAGAATTACTGCTCTAAAGTATGAATTCCTTTTTTATCAGTGCTGGAACTTTTTATGCAGGCTTTCCCAAGAAGCAAAGCAAAACCAAAAT
Source organism: Galeopterus variegatus (assembly GCF_000696425.1). Classification (NCBI taxonomy): domain Eukaryota; kingdom Metazoa; phylum Chordata; class Mammalia; order Dermoptera; family Cynocephalidae; genus Galeopterus; species Galeopterus variegatus. Next base: position 35,642 of record NW_007731598.1, read on the forward strand.
CCAAACAAAATCTTCAAGTGTAGAATGTCAAATACAGACAAGTTTACAAGATAGAGATATCTTAAAATAATTGAAGTTTAGTCACAAAATGGCTTGGTGCCATTTAAGAGTTCACAAGCTCTACATTTTTTCCCTTTATTTAGAGTGACCCCATTCCTGCTGCCTTACTGCTCACCTGCATCCCTGTTCTTCCCAGAAAAAAGTACTGAACTAGAAGTAAAAGCAATAATAGCTGACCTGTACCTAGCACTTACTAAGGCAGGCACCTTCCTGTTTAAATTAATTCATTTTATTTTCACAACAACTCTATGGGGTAAGCTATTATTATACCCATTTTGCAGATAAGGAAACAGAGGCACTTAGAGAAACTTTGCCAAAGTCACACAGTTACTAGTGGTAGAGCCAAGAGTCAGACTTAGACAGACTGATCCCAGAGTCATGCTCTTGGGCTCTCTAATCTCCAAACCATGTGTGGTCCACAGTGCTAAGTGGACAGTGGGTTGTAGTTACGTGATGGTGAAAGAAATGTTTCATATATTTCCCAGGATATGTGAACATCGCAGTCAATACTGCAGACACCCCGTCTGCTTTGTTTCCTACCGCCTCCCTCTGTCCCCAGTTTCTCTGTTCCTTATCGCCTCTCTTCCCTTAGAAGAAAGTAAAGCTTTGTTTACTCAAAGCTTCTGACTAGTCTCTTCTGGGGACTTTAAATTACTTGGGCATCATTCACCAATGTTTCTCAAAGTTTGGTCCAAGAACCATCTGAGTATGAATAACCAGTGGTACTTATTAGAAATACAGATTTTTGGAGCCCTACCATAGATCCACTGAATCAAAATCTTTGAGAATGAGGCCCAAGACTCTGTGCTTTAAACAGTTTCTTGAATGATCCTGGTATTCACAAAGGTTTGAGCTCAATTTAGAATTCTGCGATTGGTAACTTGGCTAGTTAGAGCTAATTAAGTTGCAGTTCAGTTCTCAGACAGAAAAGCCAACTTTGCTTGGTAGTTCCACTCCTACCCTTTCCTTATTTATTCAGCCATCTTCCCAACTACAAACAGCTAGACAACATGGGGCCACGGGGAGACAGTCTGGATACATAAAGTCAAGTGTATTACCAAAAGTGGAAAACTAGTTTCAACTGCATTATTTTCTTATTCCCAATGGGCAATACGTTTTTCTATTGGCATTTATCAAATGAGTAAAAGTTACTTACTTACAACAATAAGATTAGTTTCCAAGAAAGGAAAACATGAATGAGACTTTACACCAATTCTTGGTAAACTCATACCTGTGTCTTAGGTCCAAAGATCTTACAGGCAGCAGAGCCTGTGATGTACTGCACGTACAACCTTGCATGGTTACATTGTGAATGGATTCCTTTCACAAAACATGGTCCATAAAAGCTTTCTATAAGCTAGTCAAAGCCTATTTACAAGAGTTGTGCTTGGTCCATGGACCCCAATTGGATGATTTCTTCATCCACCCAACTCCTGAGCTACCAAAACTCTCAGCAGCTTGGAATCAACCACCCAAAGCTAATGAAAGCCTTTGAATCTTATTCTCAATCATTCATATCAGACAGTATCTCTGAGCTAACTTTTACTTAAGCTGCCAATGCCTGAAGTACTATCTGATTTTTTTTTTTTCATTTTTGCTGAACTATAGAAAATACATAGCCAAAAAACAAAGTCAGCTTCCTCCTTTGAGAAATACTAATTAGTAGCCTGGTAGTCAGTTCTCAGAAGTGAGCAGAGCACTCTCCCTGTAGATGGGCCCAGTGCTGTTTTCCCAGCAGGAACTGTGTGCCAGGACTGCTCCTTAGTTACAAGTAAGTTTTATTGTTTTCCCTAAACAAGAATAAAATAGCCTCGTGATAGAAGAGAATTAGAGAAACGAGACTTCATTTCAGAGCCTGACTGAACTGGCTCAGAGAGGAAAATCCTCAGTTTTCCATATTCTCTGAATATTTCGGACCCTTGTTGCAGAATAAATTAGACCAATTCTATAGGACTTTGTCCTCTCAATTTGACTTCTCCACTGCCATGTGATTGATGGTGTGAAGTCGCAATGCCTCAACTTTGCACAGAGCTCTGTGTTTCAGCTCAGAAACATCAGTCTAAAAAAAAAAAATCATTTCATTTCCACTCTCCTTCCTTCTCTATAAATCCTAAAAATTAACTAAGTATCCATACTGCTTTTCTTTGAAGAAGGTTCCACTTTCCAAGGTTTTGGGATTTTTTTTAGGTGAGGCATTCATAAGTTGTGTGTTATTCTCCCTTTAGGACAGTTACAAAGGGGAAGCTGATGTAGTTCAATAATTTTTATTAACTCTGAGTAGATAATAAAATATATTGTAAGTATACTAAATCCTTCTATTTTCCATTTTAACTAGACTAAAGATGTTTTGAAGATTTAAAATCCTTTTTGAATTTTTAATTGCCTCCCAAAATCCTAACAAATTCGACATTTTTCCTATAACCACTATGTCCTAGGCTCCTTCATACATAAATTATCATTTAAGCTTTTCAACAAATCTGAGGAAAGTACTATTACCCTGTTTTACAGGCAAGGGCCTGAGGTTCAGAGACACAAAGCACATTGGTACAATATCACGGAACAAGTAAGTAATGGAAATAAGATTCAAATCCTGGTCTCCTAACTCTTAAGTCCAATGTTCAGTCAATTGCCACAAAGCTATTACCCGGTCAAGTACAACTGCTGAGAATAAATGAGTGATCAAAATTCAGACCTTTTACCATGTGAAAGAATACCATACGTGTTAATCATGGTTCTGCAGAGAGACGGAACCAATAGGATATGTATATAAAAATATGAGAGGGGAATTATTGGGGGAATTGTCTCACATGATTATGAAGGCTGAGACGTCTCACTATGGATGTCTGCAAACTGGATGACGATAGCGTGGCTCAGTCCAAGTCTGGAAGCCTCAGAATCAGGGAAGCTGATGGTGTATTTCTCAGTCCAAGGCCAAAGGCCTGAGAGCCGGGGGCGCTGCTGGGTGCAAGTCCTGGAACCCAAAGGCTGAAGAGTCTCAAGTCAGGATGTCCACAGACAGGAGAGGAAAGTGTATCCCAACAGATAAAGAGAGCAATTCGCCTCTTCCTTTGTTTTGTTTTTTTCTCTCTGGACCCCCAGTGGATTGGATGGTATCCACCTATACTGAGGGCAAATCTTTCTCACCCAGTCCACTCGTGTTTGCACACTAATCTCTTCTGGAAACATCCTCACACACACACCCAAAAATAATGCTTTGCCAGGTTTCTGGGTATTACTTAATCTAGTCAAGTTGACATGTAAAATTAACCATCACACCATATACTGCATATCCTTCACTCCTACAAGGCAGTCTTTTATATATTTTGCAAGGTTGGCATTCTCATTTCTTCCATGTTCTCACCCTTCCCAACTTACCATTGTTTCACCTCCAGTAATTACAATAGAAGTATCCTCAGACTTACCTCCCTATCAGAGCTTTTTAGAAAAACTGGGAATTGGAGAGAATGACAGAAGTAAATATTCAACAACACTGTGACCCAAAGAATTCTTCCAACTGGGCTCAGTCTCTTAAGTCCCCCATTTCTAAACTATCCTGATATGGACAAAGACAAGCAATACTGCTAAGCACAGCCGGGACTCTTGCAGAATCTTTCTGAAGGCTTCCTGGAAAATCCATTGTTTTTATAGCTGCCAGTTAAGGGATGCCTTGACTGCATCTGAGGAGGAGTGAGGACATCCAGTGGCCACAAATGTTGATAACAACTGAATTGTCAGCACAAGGATACATTATGATTTCAATACAGACTCTTATACTTACAAAGGGACTTAAAGTACTTTAGAAATTATTTAGATTATTGTAAATGGGACCCTTTGGTAGCCAGTAAACTTGCATCTAGAGATCAGCTGGCAAATATATCTCATTTGTGGACAGTTGGGTCTTAGTCGCTGCTCAAAAGTATCTACCACATTAGGCCAAAGTAATGACGACATTAACTTCTTTCAAAGAAAAAAAAATCTGAACATAATATACTGTTTGACTTGGGCCCTTTACATGAACGGCCTTCTGGCCTCTAGTATTCAGAATACAGCAATTTTGAAAGGAGTCTTCCTTTTGGCAATATGAAGAAAAATGAAAAAGTTTGAGGGATTAAGAGGCCTCCTTGACTGGCTGGTGCAATTTGGGAACTGAAGTCTTTCAGAGAGGACAGAACACATGTATCTCTTAATCTCCCTAAAAGAATGTTATTGAAAGGTGTTTGGTGGTGTTCAGATATGAGATGAAATAATTTAAACAATATAAAATAGTATATAAATGTCATTCTCCTAGAATGTATTTTAATTACTATGCTTGCAATTTTTCTTGCCATCACATGGGAAATTTTAAAACCATTTAAAACTCAACATTCAGATCCTTATCTGAATAAGACAGGTAAAGGTAAAGGGCAAACTAAACAGGTTGACAAGGAAGCATACATTGGTATATCTGCTCTCCAAGGTGCTTGACTCAACGGCAGCCACCCTCAAACAAGACGTGAATAGAAACATCTAACTTTGAGGCTTTCTCAGTTTTGGTTCATCCCCTTGCTTTCTACAACACCTCATTGCAGGACCTAACAGTCTTGCCCTGTAAGCCATTCTCAACCTTTCTTATACTTTCCAATCCATCATGAAAGCTTAACAGTCGTATGCAATCACAGAACTTTGATCCCAGTGAGATGTTCCTAATCAGAAAGGAAACATGAGTCTTTTGAAATTAAAAGGTAAAGAACAGATGCTGGTTCACAATGTTATTGCTCAAGAGGAATTTTTCCCTAATAGAAGACAGTGCCTTATCACATAAAAATAATTTGCAATGTTCGAATTTAAGGCATAATGGCAGGTGTTCAAGCTGTCTATCTCAGAGTTTTGCAAATCCCACCATGTAGACTCTCAGCTAAAACCAATCCCAATTCCTATGCATTCAAAGTAATCAGAAGAAATAAAGTACTACATTCTTGCATCCTCATAAATCCCTAGATTTTTGCTAGAAAACAGTATTTAGTATCTAATCCTATTGGCATTCATACCTACCCTGAATACAAAGCTCATGTAGACAGTTCATCACCTAGTGATTCTTCTAGAATATGTTTCCCTTTGCAGTCTGCCATTTCTGTTTTGTAGTAACACAATGTTACATTTTAATATTGCTTTGGAAAGACTAAGGATCAAGAGACCAGTGTTTCAGCTCTGACTCTCCCACACATTGACCCCATATTAGTCAATGCACATTTCGTGCTTGGCTTTCTCATCTGGAAAATGAGTAAATTAGATGATCTATAAGAGTCTCCCATTATAAAACATTCTCTCATCTCCCTTCCTTATTTGTAATTGATCTATTTTGAACAGCATTATGACTATACAAAAGTCATTCGGTACCATGAGGTCTTCACAGGAGATTCTCTCCTAAAAGAAAGAACCACGGAAGTTTTACTATCAAAACAAATCTCTGTACTGAAGAAACCATATACCAACATTTAGGCTAGAGATATATAGCACAGAAATGCCTCATATTGTATCTTCCTCTAAACTCCTAAAGTACTATATTATACCTCCTATCTTCTGTGAGATGCAGGAAAAAGGAAGACAAAATGAGAAACCAGGAATCCGGCATCTTCATTTTCTGCTCTAAACACTAATTATTATTATTTCCAAAGAAAGCATAAGAAAATGAGCAGTGATACTGCTCACGCCATGTTCTCAACAGTTTGCCACAATATGCATTTGAAGATCTTTTTTCTTTCTTTCCTGCCAACACAGAAACAGGAGGCAGATCAGCAATGAGCGATATCACAGAAATTTGCTTTCTCTGTCTAAGAAGAGCCATTCCATTTCTTGCCTGAAGTTTAACTTGATTATGCATTCATTAAAGAGGAGTGATGGCGATGATTAAACAAAAACATCTTTAAAATGCAGAGTTCATTTCAGCCCATTTGGTTTTGTTACACACAAATTGGATTTGCATTGCATCCTGCACAGCAGGTACTCCACTTGAAATCAAAGACAGATGCTTTTATGGGATTAAAAAGAAAACCTAGGGGGAAGGAGGGGGGAGAGGGCTAGAGATTGAGATATTTTGCATTTCGGTAATAATGGCTCCGAAATGAAATAGTGATCATATTGCCGCTTTATCCATATAAGTGTTTGGGCTATAATTAAAAGGAAACAAGAATCCCCATCACAAGTTGAATCATTGTCAAAGAAGAACATTTAATTTGCTGGGGGAAAAATGATTTTTCCCATAAATGTCTAATAATACCTTAGCATATTTGAAATTTAATCATAAGTGGCTTAGAATTAAACCATTTGAATTATTACTGAAACATTTCAAGTGGTGACATTAAATGCTTTGTTTGAAATTAGCCATTAATTCAAAAGTCTTCTCTAGAGCCGCTGTGAGAGTTTAACTCCTTGTCTGTAAACAGAAGTCCCTGGTTCTCACACTATATAATTAATCTTCATGCCTCTAGAATACTCACTTGCTGGCTATTTACTCTGGTAACTTTGGTTAAATTACTCGCAACACTACAATTTTATAATTGATATCATCTGCTATTTTAAAAATTTGATACATTTGTCAGCTTATTGGACATCTGTTGGGAACACTGCCTAAGATAAAAAAAAAAGTCAAAACTGACAGAGCCCCAGTGTGACTCACCTTTTTATTACTTCCAAGAAGCTTTATCTAGTAAGTATAGTTAATTTCTTATGATGTCTTGCAGAGTGTCTGACTCTACAACATGGTTATATATTAACATTTCTCACCTATTTGATGATTGCATTTTGTAGTTGACTGATTGCACTGATGGCCCCAGTTATTGGCCTCCCTGTATCTATGTTCTTTGCAATGTAAATTTGCAGGTCCTCCCATGAAGAGGTAGAATCTATTTCCCCACCTCTTGAATCTGGGCTAGGCTTGTGACTTGCTTTGGTCAATGTTGTCTGTGTTCGATGGTGTGCCAGTTCTAAACCTAGGCTCTAAAAACCTTATGCATTTAGCTGTTTCTCTTGAACTCCTGATGCTGCAATTAGAACAAGCCCAGGTAAACCTGAGGAAAAAAGGGAGCTATGTGGCCCAGTCACCCCATAACTCCTGCCAACATCCAGCCCACACCCAGAACCAGAGCTGCCCAACCAAGGTGCAGCTGACCACAACCGAGAACAGCCTGCCTGGCTGAATCCAAAACACATGCAAAAAAATTTATTAATTTGCAAGGTGATTTGCTATACAGCAATGGGTAATAATACATGTCTAGGTTGGATATTTTTTTACATACTATTTGATTTGAACTTTAAATGATGAATATGATTTCCAATGCCTTAGCACAATGCCTATGTCATAATATGTGCTCAATAAATAATTTATTGATATATAGTTGGGTAGAGATTTATTTACCTGTTATTTAATATATTCTAATAAACTCTCATAGCACATAACTGTGCTCTCCATAATTTAGTAGAATGTTAGGAAAAATCAGAAAAGGACATTGTGTCCTACTTCTTTTCTCACTGAGAATATCACACATGAAAAATTCCCAGGCACAAGGATAAAGGACTTCTTGAAAATAAAAGTCAGCCTCATCTTCAAGTCTTTTAACTGTCCTGAAAAATTCATGTGAAATCATAAATAGATGAAGCTTATCATTTCAAAATCCGCATGGAAGACAATTCCACAATCAAGGATGGATATCAGTTTCCAGTGATCTTCAAATCTCTGGAAAGAAGCATCTTTCCCTAAATGTTGAACCTAGTGAAGCACAGAAGTGGTTGAAGTTCTAGTGATCATCTTGACCAGCTTCTCACTTCACCTAGAAATATCTACATCTCTACCTTAATCCCCCTGAAAGTTAATAATTGTAATTAATAGCTAACATTTAATGTGCATTTACTAATTGCTAGATCTTGTTGTAAGTATCATCTATGTATTAGTTCTTCACAAAAACCTTATGAGGTAAATACAATTCTAAAGTTAGGGAAAATGATCTCAGAAAGTTTAAGCAACATGTCCAAAGTCATGTAGCAGCTAGAACATGGCAGAGACAGAATTCACACTCTAGAGTCTACTATCTTAACTATGGCATTGTTCCTTACTGTTAACAACTAGAGCCATTCATTGAAGAAATGAGCTATGTTGTGGTGAGGTGAATTTTCCACCTTCCTTAGAAATACTCCAGCAGAGGAAAACATCTGAAAACACATATAGTATAATGGTTCAAGCCCAAATCTCCCACATTGTTCATTTCCACCCATTGGATTTGTTTCCAGCCCTTAGAGCTGCAAGGAAAAATTCTGTTCTCTCTTACACTACAGAACTTCAAAGACTTGACTCTATCCTTTTTTTTATTCATTATCCAACATAGTTTTCATGTTCTTCACTAGCCTGATCAGCCTCCAAATGAAATTTCTACAGCCTCCCCATTACCTACCAGAAACTAGCCATCTTTGCAGCACACAATGCCATCTGCCTTTTATGTGTGGTCTGTTGGTGGGTGGTTGATTGATTAGATGGCTTTAAGCAGAAAAAAATCAACTCCAAAAATGTATATCAAACATTGAATTACTAAAACTACAAATATTTTGCAAGCTCTGAAATATACATGCAGTTATACATTTTTGTTCTTTACCTAAGTGTAAAACCCCACTCAGTTAATGCTTGGAAAGGCACATAAGTCTGGTACATCACCAGATTCAAAACAATTTCATTGTTAGTCTATCATAAACATACAGAACCAACAAAATGCTACAAATTTACTCATATTTCCAAACGGGTTATCATTTCAGCTCATTCAGAATCTGCCAGGTATCCAGCATCACTTCTCTCTGATGGTCCATTCCCAAGGTTCCACCTCCACTTTAGTGGGACATTTATACCCTGAAGTCATGATGCCCATGCTCTTAGTATAGATACGGCACATGGTAAAGATTTCTTCTAGAGTCTCCAAAATGAAGTGCCTAAAGGACCAACAATCCTTTCTCTTGCTTATATTGACCAACTCTCACTGAAGAACTTAAATAATTATTATGCTAACAAAATATCTGCTTCTTCATTTGTTATTGCACTGACACAAGGAGTGTCACCAGTAAAGACTGGAAAAAGAAAATGTCTCTCTCCTCAAACCCCTCTTGAGAGTGATAGAAGAAGCAACTGCTCCAACAGAAGACGAAACATCAACATAGAGATACTAGAAAAACAAAAATCCAAGAAAATATGGCACCACCAAAAGAATACAGTAATTCTCAAATATCAGACCCTACAGAGAAAAAAACACTTGAAATGATTGAAAAGGAATTCCCAGCAACACTCTTAAGGAAACTCACTGAGATATGAGAAGATTCAGTTAGACAAGATAATGAAATGAGAAAAAAATCCAGGATATGAAGGAGGAAACTTACAAAGAGGTTAATACCTTGAAAAGAATGAAGCAGAACTCACTGAACTGAAAGATCCACTCAACAAAATAAAAACACAACTAACTGAGAGCTTAAGCAGCAGGTTAGACAAAGCAGAAGAAAGAATTTCTGATCTTGAAGATAGTCTTCTCAAAATAACCCAGGCAGACCAAAAAAAAGGAAAAAGGGAATTTTAGAAAATAAAGAAAAGCTCAGAGAGATAGCAGACAACCTTAAGCACACAAACTTTTGAATCATGGACGTTCCAGAAGGGGAGGAGAAAGGAAAAGGCATGGAAAACCTAGTCAAGAAAATAATAACCCAAAACTTCCCAGGTATAGGGAGAGACACGGACCTTCAGATCCAGGAGGCTCAAAGATCCCCAAACAGATTCAACCCAAAAAGATCCTCTCCAAGATGAATTATAGTTAAACTGACAAAGCTCAAAGACAAAGAGAGAATCTTAAAAGAAGAAAGAAAAAAGCATTGTCACCTATAAGGGAGGCCCTATCAGACTAACAGCAGACTTCACAACAGAAACTCTGCAAGCCAGAAGAAAATGGCATGATATATTCAAAATACTAAAAGAAAAAAATGGCCAACCAAGAATACTGTATGCGGCAAGGCTGTCCTTTAGAAGCAAGTGTATTTTCCAGACAAAAACTGTGGGAGTTCCCCACCACACAACTAACCCTGCAAGAAATCCTCAAGAGAGTCTTTCATCAGAAAACCAAAGAACAATAAGCACTCATCTTACCAGCTGTAATTCTTTTCAAACTTTCTGGTTTTTTGCATAATTCAGTCTTGGTAGGTGACATGTTTCTAGGAATTTATTCATTTCACCTAGATGATCTAATTTGTTGACCAAAAATTATTCATAACATTCTCTTATAATCCTTTTGATTTCTGCAAATTTGGTTGTAATGACCCCTCTTTCATTTCTGACTTTAGATATTTGAGTCTTCTCTCTTTTTTCTCAGTCCATCTAGGTAATGGTTTGTCAATTTTGTGGATCTTGTCAAAGTACCAACTTTTAGTTTCATTGATTTTCTCCATTTTTTTTCTTTTTTAATTTCTTTTATCTATGCTCTAATTTTAATTATTTACTCCCTTTGCTAGGTCTGGGCTTAGTTTGCTCTTCATTTTCTAGTTTCCTAATGTGCAAAAGTGATTACTGATCTGAGATATTTCTTTATTACGTATGTATGCATTTACATTAATTAAATTTCCCTTTTAGCAAAAATATATATATAAATATTTTTTCAGTCTTTTTTTGGAGGTATACCTGGAGTTTAAATATACATAGTTATTTTCAGTGCAGTTTTTCATCCTGCTTTTTCATTTAATATTACATTGTGAAAATTTGTCTTAAATATTCTTCAAAATTATGATTTTAATAACTGTATTATATTACATTTTATAGAGGTCCATAATTTATTTAACCATTCTCATATTGCTGGGCACTCAGTTTATTCCCTTTTCTTGCCTTTATATGACTGCCTTCCACATTTAAAAAATATATATTTTCTTTGGTTATTTGTTTACAGTTTCAAGAAGCAGGATAATTGGTTGAAAGTGTATGAACATTTTAAAGACTTCTATTTATGAATCCAATCTGTTCTTCAAAAATAATTTACCAACTTATACTCATACCAGACATTGTTTCTCTCAAAGCACCAGTATTATACAATATTGTGTTTTTTCAGTTTAAGAAATGAAGAATGTCATTTTTCTGTTTTAATTTCCATTTCTATGAACATCTTAGAATGTATTTTTTAGCCACTCGTGTCTCACTTGTGTGACTTGTCTGCTCATGACTTTCACCATATTTCTGTTAAGGTTTTTCTAATTCATTTTTAAGAGTTCTTTATGCATTGAGGATGTTGATCTTTGTGTGTTTAACTTGTTCTTTATCAATTGATTTTATATTCAATTTGTGATGTTTTCCTTTGTATGTTGAGAAAATAATTTTCTATCTAAACACTAAATAAGGGGCTGCCCAGTTAGCTTGGTTGGTTAGAGCACAGCCTTACAACACCAAGATCACAGGTTCAGATCCCCAAACTGATCAGCTGTCAAAAAAGAAAAGGAAAAAAAAAACAGCTTTAAACATTAAATAAATAAATAATTTTTTTAGGATAATACAAATCCTTTCATTAACTTTTTGAAGACCCTCGTGTGTGATGTGTGCATGTGTGTGCGTGTGTATGTAAAATTTTTTCTTCACAACAATTATAGGAGGCAGAACATTTTTTAAGTCAACTATATTGAGATATAATTTTAAATAATAAAACACACTCATTTTAAGTGTACAGTTTGATGATTTTGAGAAACAAATGCATCATGTAACCACCATCTAACTCAAAAGACAGAACATTTTCAAAATACTGGATGTCTTTTCAGTCAATCCCTGCTCCGTTTTCTCACCCAGACAACTACTGGTCTTATTTCTACTATAATGGATTACTTTGGCCTACTCTAGAATTTCATTTAAATACATATTTTTTTGTGTCTGGTTCCTTTATCTCAGCAGTATATTTTAAGATTCTCCAATGTTGTCGCAACAGTAGTTCATTCATTTTTATTGTTGAATAATAATATCCCACTCTATGGCTGTAACAAAACATGTTTATCCATTCACCTGTTGATAGACATTTTAGTTGTTTCCAACTTTGAGCCTGTTATTTTTTTTTAAGCTGCTGTAAATATTTGTGTACAAACATTTTTGTTGGACATATGTTTTCATTTCTTTTAGGTGTACTCATAACTAGAGTGTAATTGTTGGATATTTGGTAAATGTGTATTTAACATTATAAGAAACTGCCAAGTTGTTTTCCAAAGTGATTGACTATTTTACATTCCCATCACCAAAGTATGAGTTTTAGTTGCTCAACATCCTTGCCAAAACTAGGTATTGTCAATCTTTTTTCATTTTAACCACTCTATTGGGTATAACTTACATTTTGGTTTCCATTTTAATTTCCATATTGACTAATGACATTGAGCATTTTTTTTCATGTTTTTTTTTAAAGTATCTGTTCAAATCATTGGGAGATTGTCTTCTTATTGAGTTGTAAGAATTATCAATCTATTCTGGACTTAATTAGACATTGCAAATGTTTTTCCTTAGCTTGTTGCTTTCCTTTTCATTTACTTAATGGTGTCTTTTAGAGAGCAGCTTTTAATTTTGATGCAGTCCAAGTTATGAACTATCTTCTTGTATGGTTAGTGCTTTTTGTGTCCTAAAAAACCTATGCATTCCCCAATGTTTAAATTTTTTGCCTCATTTTCTTCTGAGTGTTTTACAGTTTTATCATTTGTCTTCAGATCTATGATTCATCTCAGTTTATTTTATAGTATGCTGGGAAGTTGAGTCAATATTCATTTTTTTCCATACAAATAGTCAGTTTTTTCAGCACCATTTTTTTATTGGTTATGAATACTCATGGGGTACAAAGCTGATTGTCACCACTCGTGCCTGAGATGTGATGGCCAGATCCATACTGGCAGCATGACCATTACCAAAAATTCAGCACCATTTTTAAAAGGATTATTCTTTCCTCATTGTATTATCAAGGCACCTTTGTCAAAAATCAGCTAACAATATACGTCTGGGCTCTATTCTGTTCTATCTATATGTCTATTATTATGCCAATATCACCCTTTATTGATTACTACTGTAATGTATTACTATGGCAATATATGTATTATTTACCATGGGAAGTCCCAAAATCAGATGGTGTGAGTTTTCCATCTTCTTTTCTCTTTTTCAAAATTGTTTTTGTCTATTCCAGATCCTTTGTGTCTCCTTATAAATTTTAGCATCAACTTGTCATTTTCCACAAAAGTCACACTCAGACTAAGATTTTCATTGGCATTCGATTAGCTTTATACACTAATTTGTGAATAATGACTCTTAACAATGTTGTCTTCCAATCTATAAATATGATCTATCTTTCCACATATTTAGGTCTTCTTTAATTTCTCTTATCATATTTCTTAGTTTTTAGTTTATAGGTCTTGCACATATTTTGGTAAATTTATGCCTAAGTATTTGAGGAATTATTAAGTACATTTTTTTTCAAATGAGAGGACAAGATGACCAGAGATGTTATGTAATTCTCCCAGAGTCACAGAGCCAATAAGTGGCTGAGCCAGAAGTGACTGAATCCAGAAGTGACTGAATCCAAAGATCACTTTCTTAACCACTAGGCCAGCAATTCTCAGAGCAAAGATAGGTAGAAGGGGCTGAACAACTAGGAAGCTTCTACAAATTTCACACGCCCATTGTCCCACTAGACAGTCCGATGTCTCACTGGAGGGAGGATGAATGGGCTCAGAGAGTTTAAAAAGCTCCCAAGATGTTTCTATTAGAGCCTGATGGTTTAGAACTACTAGGTAGAGATTTGTTGCAGTCAGAAATCATGTTGCATGATCAGTTTCACCTGGCCACCCTTTGAAACGCTTGCCAGTTGCTTTCCAAAAATATCAGGCCAGGAGAGAAAGAGCCTGGTGTGGCAATGAGAGTCAGATCTTACACTAGCAGAAGCAGCTTCATACACAACAAAAACTGCTGACTCTCGCACATTCCATTCTATGAATAAGCTTATAGTCTAGTTGTTAGAGATGAGACTTACACTAATTAATTTTGTATACAAATAATGTGGGGAGGTTTGTTTCATTTTTGGTTTTGTTTGGTTTGGTTATGAATATTCATGAGATACAAAGCTGATTGTCACCCATTGTGCCCAAGATGTGAAGGCCAGTTGCATACTGGCAGCATGCCCATTACCACAAATTGCGATTGTACCCCACGTCCCCCACCCAATTGTTCCCAATCTCTGTCTCCCTTCCCTTTGACCCCTCACTCCGTTTTGTATTCCAAGGTATGTTCTCTCCCTCTGCGAGTCCAACGCACCACTGTGGACTTTCTTTCCTTCCTTCTTTCTCTCTCAGCTCCCACTTATGAATGAGCACATGTGGTATTTATCCCTCTATGCTTTGCTTATTTCACTCAACATAAGTTTCTCCAGGCTCATCAATGTTGTTGCAAATGGCAGAATTTCATTCTTTTTTATGGCAGAGTCGTATTCCATGGTGTATGTATAGCACAGTTTCCTTAAAGTCCCACACTCATTTACGATTTTCTTCTTTACTCATTCTACTTCAACCTATTTTGTTTTCCCTTCTGTCACTTCTTACTTCAATAAGCTGAACCAAATATTGAAGTTTCAGGAATGAAGAAGCAAACAAGGAAGAAAAACAAAGCACAGGATAGTGTATTATAGAGTAGCTGTGTCTTGTGCTACATGTATGGAAAGGAAAATCACAGTTGTGGGCAATGTACCAACACAGAGGCATGCCCAGGAAGTGCCCTGCCTGTAGAGGCCCACTGTCATGTGCTGGTTGTGGGATACACCAGAGGGATCTAGCAGCAGGGATGTGGTGGAGAAGTGGTCTCGGTAGTGAAATCTGTGTATGCATATTAGAGAGGGGAGGAGAGGCTAGCAGTTCCCAAATAAGCTATTTGAATGGAAAGCCAACTTTTAGTAGATATTTATTATAATATTAACAAATGTGGACATTTATTTGTCCAGTCTACTAGGTATATTTACTGCCCTCAGAGCTGTGTGGAATGAAAAAGGAGAATAAGATTGTGTTTACTGCTCTCAAGGAGTTTTCACTTTATAAGGGAAGAAATGCACGTATGTAAAAAACAATTCAAGGCATCCTGATACCCATGATACCCCTTTATCTATAAAATCATCCAGTTCCTTAGCTCCTATTCATTGGAGTTCCAAGTATCACCAGAATTCCCGAGCTAGGATTCATATGCCTGGGTGATGATTGCTGGGACCATTAATTGTCCATGGACCAAGCTTGCCATGTTGCCAGCTGGCATTAGAACCCTGTGCCTTTGGGTTCAACTACATAGGATGCATGCTACCCCCAGGTCACTGAATACACAGCTTTCTGTCTTAGCCTCTGATTCTCATCACTGATGTACTTTCCCCCTGAGTAAGTGACATCCTGCCAGGACTAGCACTCTTGATTTATCCAAGGATATACTGCTTTACTACTAATAGCGCCACTTCCCTGTAAATGTTGCACTATCATGTAGAATATAGGAATCTTATTTGTAATGACTAACAACTAAACAACACTTTAGAGAGGAAGCACTTTCACATTAACCCTTATACCAATCTTGTAAGAGAAATATTATTTAATCCCCAAGACGAAGAAATTGAGACAGAGAAAGGTTAAGTGAATTTTCCAGTATCGAACTAGCATATCCAAGCTAAGACTTAAAACCAGGGCTTCTTACTCTAGTACCTGTGATCTTATCATGTCTAAACTTTTATTTGGTACAAAAATCCCTTATGTGCCAACTTGATCAAAATGTTCATTTATTTATTCATGAATTCAAATATTCATTCAATGGGCTCAAAGATGTTCACAGTCTAGCAAAAGTACAGCCCTGTAAACACAGGAGTAATGTCTTATTCATCTTTGAATTACCAACTCCTGACACAGTATCTGGCACAGAGCACATTTGTTGAATGAACGAATAAAAGGTATATGAATGAATGTATTAATAATTAAACTACTCTTTAAGGCAAATGCTAACACAATGAGAAATTACTCTGAAAAGTACAGAGTGCTATATAAATTCTAAGCATTATAACTGTATTCAATTTTAGGTGGAATTTTAATTTCAATTAGAATGCCCAAGTGAGTTCTTAGATAATCTTAATAATGTCCTTTTTTTAATCTTATTTAACATTATTTCCTTCACATGCAATGTACCGTCAGTAGGAAGACTGTTTTAAGTCTCTGCTTCAAGAGTTCTTTAATCCCATGACTTGATTGCAATCACTTCAGCAAATTCACCCACACCCTGATTCTGTCATTGCCAAAATTCCCATATGGAAAGGGAGGAGCACTCTCAGAGGATTTGGCATAAATCCTTATAATAACATTTATCACATTTTATTGTAACTATTTGTTGACATGTCTTTTTTCCTTCTAAATCAATGCCACTTGATAATTCGCCTACAAAAAGTTTTCAAGATCTCAAAACACAACTCACAATTTTTTTAAGTAAAAGTTTCTCTCTAAAAAATTAACCCCCAAAAAAGTTCCTTTATATTTAGTAAAATATTTACCAATGCTTCCACTGTTTGGTTCAGTTTCCTTAATATATGTCTTTCACTAAAGTCTTAAATCAACATGTAAAATTCTAATATGAATATTCCATTTTGGGAAACACACAAGATAATTTGAGAGGATAATTTTGAACTAGAAGGTCTTCTGCTTCCAACTGATGGTGATGATACCTAGGCTAATATGTTTCATTATAAAAGGTCAGTCTACTCAGTCATTACTAAGTTGTAAACTAAAAACAGTGTCGTGTGGCCAAGAATTCCATGAAGCACTTTCAAACAGAAGTCATAGACCTTGTGCTCATTTTTTACATAAGATAAATTTTAAGTAACTTCTTTTAGTTTAAGAAAAATATTTAGAGATTGGATAAAATCGCTTTTAACAGCAGATGATCATTACTTCAAATTCATTTTCCTATGTGTTAAATTTGCTTATCACTTTATATGATATCTGTGTATACATGTCAGAGACTCCAAATTTTGTTAGGATGTAGTCACTATCAATTCCTCAGAGAAAGAGGAATAGCAGACTTTTGAAAGCTCAGTATCTGAAATAGTTGGAATAGTTCCTAGAGCGATCTGTTACTGAGACCCTTGCAAGGCCGAGATTTTTCTGCTTTACATAAATATGCCACAAGCAGATGTTTAGAGTTTATGCTATGTACCAGCACCACTAGACATTTGGATTTTCTTCAGGCTTCTAAGAGGGACAAAAACAGGAATAATATTTGACTCTCTGAATTAAGCTAAAGAAGAATAGGTAATTAATTTTAAGTAAAATTTGGAACAAATTATTATGCAAATATGATAGTATGTGGCATTCATTGTTTCACTGTATATTACTCATGTACTATTTCTTTATATAAATTCTAAAGCCCATCCTTTCAATCATGACGCCTCAAAAATTTTTCTCAAAAAATTCTGATGTTCAGGAAGTTAATTTTTTTTTTTTTACCTTTTTGTCTTTTTTCGTGTCCGGCAACGGACCGCAACCCTCTGTCGTGCCCATACCGGACCAGGACCGGCAACGGGATCGCAACCCTCGGTGCTGCGCCCGCCCCTCGCTCAGCCAGTGAGCGGGAACCGGTCTGTATGTGGGATCCGAACCCTCGGTGGGAGCACAGCCGCGCTCCCAAGCAGCGCACTGTAGCAGTGCGCCACCGGGCCGGCCCCAGGAAGTTAATTTTAATGGCAAATATAGTCATAGAGGGAAAAGGCTCACAAACAAGTTGAAGGCAAAATTTAGAGTAGGAATGTTCTGTCAAAAGAATCCCGAGCACATTGGCACTAGCTCTGTGACAGCGGTTATTCCGGATAGCCTACTGTCTAAGGCACAGTTGCTGGAAAATGACTGACACATTTCATCAAAGCCTCCACTCAGCTGCCTTAGCCAAGTGTCGCTGGTAAATGACTTAATCTTTGCTAAACTTTCATGCAGGAAAAGCAGAGTCGTTGAAATGCATCCACATATAGACCTGAAACTCTAATGAGATCATTTGACATTCTGATTGATACGAAATCTACACTGTGTTTTGACTTGCCTGCCACCATTGATGTGGTGTATTTCCAGTTTGAAAGGCTCAAAAGTGATAGTTATTTTACAATACATCCCAACCGTAACTAAGAAGGACGAAATGTGGAAATGAATGAGTTAGTTGCAAGTTATTTGTTACAAGGTAAATTTTTAATCACATTTCATATGTATTATTTTTTTTCTGGGGGAAGGTAATTGGTTAGGAGAACAGAGGGACATAAATATTTTATGTAATCTCCTAAAAATAAAGAGTTGTATGGGCTTTTTCATGAATGTGTGTTTATATGCCTTAGGTTGAGGGAATTTATTTATGAATGTTGAAATGCAAGATAATACCAGTTGCAACTGCCTAAGTCAATCTTGGATAAGCTACTGCCACCTTAAGACACCCATAACTTTCTTACTAAGATTTCAGATTGGTTTGTATGTTATGGGAAAGCCACACTTCCCGAAAGTGTTAGAATGGCTGTGACTTTTTTCTGCTTAATACTGATCTTTTCTGCAAACCTATATAGCCTTTGTGAGCGGGGGTAGGAATCAAAATGAATTCTAGGAGCCTCGACTGTGCTGTACTGCTAAGTCAGGTAAATCCTATTATAACATTTACATATGAGGTGGGCAGAGAGGTCCAGCCTCTGCATTCGTGTGCATTCCTCCATTTCCAACACTGCTTGAAAAAGATAAATTGCTATTACCAGGAGAATTAAGAGGAAAAATGTTTGACTTATGTAATCCAAAGCTTCTTTACCAGGGAAAATCGGCCTAAGCTTGTTACTCATCCAACACACTAAGGCTCTGTTATCAAAAGCAGCAACCCCCAAGTCACATTCTGCCATTCACTGTTTTCCCTTTATTTTCCCCTCCACCTCTTAAGAAGACATCAGACCATCTGTTTCTGATTCTTTACAATTAACTCTGTACACTGGGTCTTTCAGTCTCTCCCACTCTCTCTCTCTTTTTCTCTCTCATAATCTTAAGAACTGATTTTCTTTTAACTAGGAAATTCTATCTTGCCAGCAATTAGACCTCAAAACAGACATGTACAAGTTTCAGTCTAAGGTCCTAATACATAAAATTTGAATTGCTTCTAAACTTGGCAAAATGCCTTGCTTTCTCCAAATTCATAAGACAGATGAGACACAAAAGTGAGATAAATGATGGCGTCCTGCTATTTCAAATGCCATATTGATGTAGTCATTATTTGTGCCAATAAGGCTCACTGTCATCTAATTTTAACCTGTTTCTGTGTTAATTGCACTAATTTTTTTTTTTCTTTCCTCTCGATATTTTATGTTCTTCATTTCAAAAAGTCTAAGTTTGTGAACAACGGAATCTTTCAAATAATTTGCTGAGGGTCTATTATGTGCAAAACACTGTATGTTTTCTCTTGGGCAAGGGTTCGGAACTGTAAAATTATAAATCAAATATACCTGGAACATAATATGGGCTCAATAAAATGTGTGAAGGAAGGAAGGGAGGAAGAAAAGGACAGCAGGAGAGAGGGGGGGGAGAAAGATAAAAGTATCCAGTAATTCATTTCGTGTAAGAAGATGTACACTCTGTCCCACCATTCTGCTGTAATCTCTTCATAGCTGAAGTTATTACCTGTTATTCTTTGTTTACTCATGTGTTTATTGTTTTTCTCCTTAGCCAAAAAGTAAGGGTCATGAAATAAACAAATGTGTTGGTCTTGCTCGCAACTACAAAGAAATGCTTTTGCCTGGAACTCAGCAAATGCCAAAGAAATGTTTAAAGAACTAAATTAATTAACTCCCTGAATGCAGAAGGGCATGACTATTTTTCCACTTTCCACATTCACCTCCAATGCACAACCTTCCTGCTAGAATCTTTAATCCCACAGCAGTGAAGTAGCCTACTCTGAGTGTATCTTGCTCATCCAGTAGTCAATGGCTGTGCATAAAAAGGAATTAGAAGATGAATTTGTCCTGGTCGAATGAACAATTTTATAGTGAAGTCCATGCTGGAAGTTGGTTTTGATTAGACTTCCCCTAGCAGGTTAGATATATGATCCCTACACCATCTCTTGAGCCTTGTTTCGTCACCTATCCCTCCAATTTCATGTTTCTTTAGGTTTTTCTTTCATTTAATTTTTCTCCTTTAGTCTTCAAAAGTGCTCGTAAGTCTTCCTGACTTAGGAATTCTTGCAGCTACTTTTCTGGAGTCTTATCTCTCCTGTTTCCTACTTTGTTCTATTTCCTTTTTATCCACACACATTTGATTTACAGCAAACAATAATCTATTTCCTCCTGGGAAAAGTTTGGTTGCCTCAAAGAACACGCTGCTAAAATAATGGAAAGTTCATAGTTGATTATTCATATTTAATTATAGTTCAGATACTCACGAAACTTTCTTTACTCCTCTTTGCAATTAGATACAGTGATTAGGAAACCTTGCATATCACTCTCCAGTTATCTTTAAAAAGTCCTCCTCTATTTGATGATGGTGTAATTGGCTCTTAACTTTATATTGCATAGGTAGATTAAAAGAGGCAGCTTACCCTTGAAAGACTGGGATGAGGAGGTTAAAATGGTAAATTTTATGTTATGTATATTAAACACAATAAAAAAAATTAGTTTAAGAAAGAAAGAAAGCCACAATAAAAAATTAGTTTAAGGGAGAAAAAAAGTAGATAAAGGAATTAAGACCGCACTACCTGTCACCTGTCCAAAATGGGTCTGGGGTCTCTTAATGACTAGCAAATACACAGCTGAAAACCAAACTTGAGCTAATGCCTTTAGCTGACTCTGCAAATTCATTAATTACAGCCTCATCATAGTCTTAGGGTGAAGAATAACTATTATTATTATTTATTTATTCATTTAAATAAGATCCCATACGTTCCTGAAAACTTTCATTTTGTAAAAATATTGCCATAGGGAGGGCCCCTACTAAGAAATGTAAGGCATGTGCAATTCACACATGCTTGTGAAATGCAAGTGCCTGTGAACTCTGACAGGTTATAATTACTGGCAGGCAGAGTTGGCTGTCAGTTACTAGTAGGATTTTAGTAGGGTAAAATGCTTCACGCCTGAGATTTCTTCCTGTGTGGCCTCTAGCTGAGACCTGAAATTCCCCTATCAGACGTTTATGTTTAGGTCAATGATTCTCAGGACAGTGGGAGGAGGGAAAGATGGAGGCAATAAAGAGAAGGGGAATATGAGAATCTTCATGTAGCTTGGAAGACATATTTAATACTTTCATTGTTTGGTTACACAAATTACTGGAACTAAATCTCTCAGTTTCATCTTTCTTAGCTCATAAAATAAAGAGGAAAAACATTGAAAAATGCCTGAGTTTTGCAATATTAATAATAATAGTTTAGGTGAAAATTTGCCTTTTCCATAGTCCTTACAAAAAATAAAAGTGCCTTAGCAGGAATTGGTTTATCCACTTACTTTATTCAACAGGCTCAATCCAGTAGATATTCATGATGATCTCAAAAACTGACAGAGCAAGATCAGATCTGCTCATGGCTAGAACCCTCCTCCAACCTTTCTTGGGTCCCACTGGGTCTTGTGGTGCCTCCAGAGCATTGGCGAACATTTGTGCAGGCAACACCCCCACACACCTCTGCAGAGTGAGATTAACGTAGACTACACACATGGTAGCCCTGAGTCCTACTTCTTTTCGCAAATTCTCATCTCCTTTTTCCTTCCCTCCCTCCTTACCCCGATAAGATTCTGTGGTTATTGTAATCACCGTAGGACATTCAGCCTCACTTTTCTTGCCTCCTCTGCTTACCTTGTGCTCACCCGGTTGCACCAGTTATTAAGCTATGGGTCTTGCAGCTCCAAACCCGCCCTTCCTTGCCCTGCTTTGTGATGCAAGAGCTGGATTCTACAGACGTTTCTCCAGGATGGGCTCTGTCCATAAGAGTGCTAGAGGGAAACTGTGAGGCTAGAAGAGAGAGACATTTTCTTCTTCTGGTGTTATGTTGACCCCATGGCGCAAGTGGATTGGCATATAGGCATGCAGCTGTTCTCTACAGTTGCTACTGTGTGTAGAGTTCTCTTTTATCCCTTTTTAGTAGTTAGCATTTTTTGACTGGGTATTGTAATTTATACTCCATTTTCCCTGTTCTATTACTGGTGTGATTTCTGTCTTCTGACTGGACCCTGACTGATACACCTGGCTAAATCCCCATGCTGGCTAAACCAATTCTGTCCACTCTATATCTACAACCTCAAAGCTAAACAAGACTGAAGAAAAACATTCGATTTTTCTTTCTTACTCAAAATCCATACTCATGGCTATCAAGCAACAATTCTACATTTGCTGACTGCATTCATTGGCCTCTGCTTGTAGACCCACAATTTCACGTCTTCTCATCAAGCCTCCAATTCCCCTCTCCTGGTCCTCACTCTTAGCTGATGACCCTGCTTCCTATGTGGTTGGTAATGTAGAAGCCATCAGGAGAGAATGCCCACACACTTCTGTCGTCATGTCTATCAACTTACTTGCGTCTATTCCTGTGAAGGTTAATTCTAGACGTCAACTTGGTTAGATAAAGGAATGCTGAGAAACCTGGTAAAGCTATCTTTTCAGGTGTGTCCATGAGGGGGTTCCAGCAGCAATTAGTATGAGAGTCTGAGTGGCCTGGGTGGGAAAGACCCACCCTCAGTGTGGGTGGGAACCATCCAATCCACTGGGGGTCTGGAGAGAACAAAAGGCAGAGGAAAGAGGTGAAGCTCTCTCTCGAGCCACTGGAGCTAGGACACACTCTTCTCTCCTGTCTGTGGACATCAGAGCTTGAGACTCTTCAGCTTTTGGGTTACAGGACTTACACCAAGGCCACCATCAGCTTCCCTAGTTCTGAGGCCTTTGGACTTGGACTGAGCCATGCTACCAGCATCCAGTTTATAGACGGCCTATCATGGGACTTTTCTTCATAGCCACATGAGCTAATTCCCCTAATAAATCCCTCTCATATAATTATAATGTATCCTATTGATTCTGTCTCTCTGGAGAACCCCGACTAATACAATACCTACTTACCCTACCTTCCCTCAGTACAATGGATGAACTGTGATCCCATTAAAACCAAGATCCACACTTGAACACTAGATCTCATCTCTAAAGGCCATTCCAACAATTATCTCTTCCTCTTATAGATCATGGTATTTTTCTTTCTCTACTGGATCATTCCTACCTATATAAAGCCTGTTTTAATATCTCTCATATTAAAGAAAAAAACCTTCTCATGTTCCCACCATCTCCCTCAAGTTACTACTCCATTTGACTACTTCCCTTTATACTCAAACTCCTCTTAAATTTGCTCATGTCTGGTTTTACTCCACATCTCCCATTGTCTCTTCAATTCACTCCAGCCCAATAAAACAGCTCTGTCCGGCTCACCAGTGGCCTCCACATTGCTGGTTGATTGTCAGTTTCAACTTCATTAAAATATCAACATTTGACATAGTCCACCACTTTTTTCTTCCTGAAATACTTTCTTCTCTTGTATTTAGGGAAATTTTTATCTCTTGGTTCTCTCCCTACCTCCCTGGCCACCCCTGGTCAATCTTCTTTGTTGGTATCTTCTCATCTCCTTGACCTCAAAACACCAGAATATCCCAAGACTCACTCACTCTCTTGGTGGTATCATCCAGATGTGTGGCTTTAAATAGCACCCACACACTGACGGCCCCAGAAATTTATGTCTCCAATAATATTGATGAGCTCCAAACTCATACATTTCCCTATGACCTATATACTTGCATGTCTAATGAGTTCAAAATCTAACTCTTGATTTTCTCCATCTCAATCCTGCTCTTCCTATAGTCTTCCCTCTCTCAGTATGCATGACTACTCAGTTACACAAGCCAAAAATCTTACAGTCATCTCTTTTTCTCATACTCATATCTAAACCATTAGCAAATTCTACTGGCTTGGCTTTCAAAATACAGTATATCTAAAATCCAACATTTTCTCAATACTTTTAGTACTACCTCTCTACAGAGACATGATCATCACACACCCTAACTAGTTCCTACTGCTAGCCTAGCCCCTTGTAACAGAGACTGCCAGTTATCTAAAATAATCAATCCTCACTTTTATAATAATAGAATTGAAACTTTGTACAAGGCTGTTCGCTCACACTACATCTCTTAGATTCCCTTTCAGTTAGATGTGGCTTTGTTTTCACCACTTAAATGTGATCAGAAGGTAAATGTGCCCACTTCTAAACATGCCTCCTTTATAATCTCCCCTTTACACCATGGACACACCTGTGACATAGCTTCAGTCCTGCAAATGAAGGCATTATCCTATAAGGTGGTGAGAAAATAATACAGAAGAAATCTGAATCCCTGATTGTTTATATGGAAGAGAGCTATCCATCGATCAACTTGAAATTCAGATGATTATGTATGCAAGGACAATCTTTCTTTCTTGTTTTAACCATTGTAATTTGTCTATTTGTTACAGCTGCTATCATTAACCTAATACAGAAAAAACTACTATATGTGGGGTGCTACCGTTATAATACCTGATGTTGGTTTAGCCATAAGGCAGCAAAAAAGAAACCCATTGGAGATGAAAAAGCCACATATACTTGGAATTCCCTAGCAAAACATTTTGTTAACTGTTGCCTCAAAAAAAATTTGGAAGGCAGACCACACCTACTGAAATAGTGGGTCTAGGAGAAATGTCTAGAAAAACTGTTCCTTACTGCATGCAAATAATAAAGAAGTGATGAGCTCAGGTAAGAATGTGCCTGTTTGCAAGCAGAGACAGGAGAGAATAGAAAGGGCCAGGAGATTAGTGGTGTGAAGGCTGGTCACAGAACCCAAACAACAATTTTTATCTTGCTTTTCCTTCCAAGCCCATGGTTTCAGAGAGCTACATAGCAGCATGATGGGGGAAAGGGGAAAGGGTAGCAAGGTAGCAAAGACATAAAGCAGGTGAAAACACTATGGCTTGGATCTGGCAACAGTCAAATGTGACTAGGAAGAAATATAACCTATTCTGTTTTTTGTTTAGGCGTTTTTTTTTTTTAATTCTGTTTTTGAGAGAACTGAGAAATGTATTTCCAAAGAAATGAAAGCCTGGTTTACAAAAATCCGGTGACTTTATGGACTTTAAAACAAATGTAGGGCCCCCAAACTTGCATGAGCAAGAAGCAGACTGAAAAAGTAGCACAGTTCCCAAAGAGAGCACTTCAGATATTTTCCTGGAGGAAAATAGACAGGAAATTCCTTCCAAAAGGCAGAAACAGGGTCTCATCAAAAAATTGCATTGACAGAGTAGGACATTTAAACAATTCCTACCCAGCAGGATTCAAGTAGGCTTTAGGAGAGCAGGACCTTCGTGTGGCTCACTGCTGTCTCTCCAGCATCAAACACTGACCTTGCACACTGTAGGTGTGAAATTTGGGCACATGAAAGGTTGCATGAATAAATAAATGAATACATGAATGGGAGTCCTGTAGAAGATGGATTGGAGATGCGAGAAAGTCAACCAGCATCATCTGGGGGAGGGAGGTTTCTAAAACGACTCCCAAGTTAATGGCTAGGATTGGGTTGATGATCCAGTCAATCAAGATAGAGAACACAAGAGGTGGAGCAGGACTTGACATAATGAGTTCAATACCAAATGTAATGGGTTTGAGATGCCAGTAGGAGCTGAATTATAATTTGGGTCAGGAAATGAATCTCATCTGGAGAAAAATGTAAGTAGCATCTATCTATATATGGCTGTATTTGAAGTCCTGGAAGTGGATGGTCTCCCTTAGAGAATAAGTGTCACAAGAAGACCAAGAAAAGGTCTTCAGAAAGTCAAGTCGTTTACTGATAATGGTGCCAAATTAATGGTATTCCTGTGTCTGAAAATATCTTTGTGGGAGCATCATATTTATCTTAGTTCCAACTCTGACTCTTAAACCTCGAGTTCATTGTCTGCAATGAACAACATCCCAGTAAGCCAACACCAGGCTGTCAACTTTCATGCTGGCTAAAGCGAAAAAGAAAGTTGTATTATAAGAAATGACAGAGTTTCACACGTGAATTTCTTTGCGGGTCAGCAGCCCCTTCCCCAGAGGTGAACTTTCTATTTTGCAAGGGGCTGACAGGAAAGGATGATTGTCCTCCAATTGCTTTCATAAGGTGCGGGACATGAGGTCTTCCAGTAAAAGCTCAGTTTGTGAATTCTTATTCCACCTGGATCTATGTCTTTAGATTTCAGAAGAACTGGGCGTCATGATCTCTTTTAATAAGCCTGCAGAATTGTGTACTGGACTTTTGTGGTCCCCCGGCCATGCACCATCCACTACACCTCCTGACATCAGTGCTTCCCCCACTTTTGCTGCTCAACCACCCTTCTCCACTCATCTAGTATGAAATTCTGGTGTGGTTGACACCACTCCCATCTCCAGGAATGGAACATGGAACTTGGAGCTGCACAAGAATAAAATTTTGTCTTCCTGGTCATGATGATTCATAAATAGTTTAACTATTTAGTGAGTGGAGTTCTATTTTCCCAAAAGACATGAATCTTGGAGGATTCAAGCTGAGCTGGAGCTACAAGTTGCCCACTTGCCTCCGAACACAGCTGTGAATGAAACCAATAAAGGAGGAGAATTGGTCTTGGTTGCATCATTTTAGCCCCTAGATCAAGGCATGTATGAAGTCAGTTCCACCTTGACATTTTGCAGTTCCCCAAGCCAATAAACACCATTTTTCTGCCTAAGCCAAATTGAGTTGGGTTTTCTGTCATTTACAAATCAAAGATCCTAACTAATACAGATAAGATAGTCACAGTTAAAATACCCTTATAAAGAAAATTCCAGACCACAATCTGCAGATGACCTGTGGGGAAACAAAACTCCTCCATCACTCCCATAGCCCCATCTGTGCCAGAGCTACCCATGAACTCTGGATCTGGCTCTCAGTTTCTTTAGGGTTAAGTTGGTAGAGGAAGTCCATCTTACTATTTTCTAGTGCAATTGGCACTTTTAAATCTGCCCCATCTAGTAAAATGAGATTTGTCCAGGTCTCACAATCCCAGGGAGTACAAAATCAGGATTTCCCTGGAGACTGCAGGAGAATTTGAATCAGGCTGTCCAGCCCCATCGTACTCCTTAGAATAAATTATACCTATGAGCAATGCAACTGCGATTCTAAGACCTTGTTTTCTTTGAGTAAACCTAATCAACGTGTCCCCAGATTTCTCTTCTCCAGCTTGGGGGGTTGATTAGTGTCATAATCAATTTATCAATGACCTAGGACCAAAAGAACTTTGATTTCATTATTTTCCTCCTTCACCCTCCTCCCATTTAGGCAGAACCTTAACAAAATATGTTGATTAAATAAGCTTTTTAAATAATTCTACTATCTTTTTACACAAGCCTACCTAGTCAATCAATGAATAGCAGGTTAACTGAAATTTTACTATATCCACATGGCAAACTACAGAAAGAAGTAACATTTTTTTATTGTTTTTTTTTTTTTTTTGAAAGGAAGAAGAGTTGGCACTGCCTACATAAACCATGTTGTTTTCATCCTCTGACAAGGATTCCCAAAGGAAGATCCTGTGGGACACTATCTGTTCCAGCAGGAAAACAAACAAAAGCCCCTTCTGCTTTTGAAGTTTATCACTTTTAAAATATTGCTATTATGATGATAAGCCCTTTTGAGATTGATTTTTTTTTCATGGATACTCTGATAGTGTTCAAATTGAAAGCAAAACAAAGTCACCTTTGGATTTCTTTTTTTGTGAAGTGTACTTCACTGAAAACTGAACATCTCATTAGCATGGAAAGAGGAGACTGACTAGGTAGGCTGGCATTTAGTTCCAAAATCTGGTGTTCCTGGGCAGAGTCCAGTGATTTCCAGAGTGTAGGCTGTACAAACTTCATTATGCCATTAGACACGGTCCCAGTCATGGTCTGGGGCATTTCCAGCATTTCTTCCTCCATTCTGGCTCTCTAGAAAAATGCTTGTTATAGCTCAGCCTGCTGAAAAAAAAAAAAACGTTGATTTTATCTCTTAACATTCATGGCTACTTTAAAACTAAGAGATCATGCTTCTGGAGGAAGTTGGTACAGAAGGATTTCTTGTTGTTATTAGTATGTAAGTGGGATTTCACTAGCCTTCTCCTATCAAGGGGCATTTAACAGAATTGTAGTAGTCCTCTCACACATTCAGCAAATAGTTGTTGGAGACCCACAATGGTACAGGTATGCCTTAGCCCTTGTCCTCACAGAAGATCATCTGGAGTTGTGTTATTGACTGGATATTATTTACCATCATAAAGCCTATTTTGGCCTTGATGTGAGAGAAATATACTTTGTCCTATTCCCGTATTGCCCAGGTACAATATTTTCACCTAAGTTGTAAATGTCAGTGGCAAAAGATATGAGTTGACAATTCACAGAAGAAAAATTAAACAACCACAAAAAAATTTAAACCACATGAAAAACGTTCAGCCACATACCTAATAAAAAAAATCCAACTTTAAATATCAGTGAAATATAACCCAATTTAGTCTTCAAAGAGGAAAACCTAAATCCTTTCTAATGCCTTTGGAGTTCTTCAGAATCATTTATAATTCTTTCTAAATCTTATTCTACTTCAGGTCCATAAGTTCAGTGTATGGATAGAGCATCTTACCATTTCACAAGACAAAAATGTCCTTTTTGCAAATCATATGCCACAGACATGGAATGTATCCCTTCCTTAATTTTCCTGTAAAGAACAGACTTATCCAGGATTTATGGTGACAGGGATGTGTGAGGGACTCTTTTCCTTAGCCCTGTTTCCTTTGGAGACTGTGAGCCCCTCTCTTTTCAGAATCCCCTTCCTAAGGCTCACCTCCACCACCACCACCCCATCTCCTGCCTATACCAAAAACTCAAGTTCTCTCATTTCTCCTGCAATTTTCCACCCCCTACTTGGCTCAAGGCATCCTGAGTCACTGACATTCTTCCCTGAATAATAAATCTCTGCTCTGTGTCCTACCTTCAGCATAGAAAAACTGAACCAACTGAAACTTTGAAATTCCCTGCCCTGCTCTTCTATTGACTCCACAAGTGTCTTTGAAAAGAATGGAACAGTTTAGATATTTTTCTCATTATTTTGAATTATGCTATCTTCTTCAAAAAGCAGAAATTGCTGCAATCACTTTTGGTTTTAAGTAACATTTTTTCTCATTTGTATTAAATTAACTAAGATTATTACTCAACACCAGAGAAGGTACAGTGAGATAGACAAATTCACACTTTGTTACCGGGAATACACATTGGTAAAAATTTGCTGGGGAGCAATATAAAAATAGCGTTAAAGTCAAGACATTTTAAAGAATTCATACTTTTGAGCATAGTAATTCCACTTCTAAAAATTTATGCAAGAAATAACAATTTATTAAGTTTCACATGTAAGAATGTTCCTTGAAATATTGTTTATTATAAAGAATTAAAAGAGCGATGGTAAGAGAATAATCAAATAAACCATAGTATATTCATACAATATGCAGCCACTGGAAATTTTTTTGTTTGAGGAAATTGTAAGGTATACAAAAATATGTTACTCCTGCTACTGAACTCTAAGCTCTTTAAAAACATGATTAAGGGGCCGGCCCGGTGGCGCACTGCTACAGTGCGCCGCTTGGGAGCGCAGCGGCGCTCCCGCCGAGGGTTCGGATCCCACATACAGACCAGCCACTCACTGGCTGAGCGAGGTGCGGGTGCAACACCGAAGGTTGCAATCCCGTTGCCGGTCCCGGTCCGGTGCGGGCGCAACACTGAGGGTTGCGATTCGTTGCCGGTCATGAAAAAAGACAAAAAGGAAAAAATAAATAAATAAATAAATAAATAAAAACATGATTAATTGGTGACTAATTTATATTTGTACCTCCCAGAGTTCTAGCACAGTGCCTACCATGCAATAAGTGTGCAATAAATATTTGTTGAATGATGAATGAATGAATGAATGAGCTAAAATGTGAATTTTGTTTTTGTAAAATAAGACTTCCTCCCTTTCCTCTAATGCTTTGTGATTCTACATGGCCTCTTCTCCTTCAGAGCATATAATTTAGATGGGAAGAAAAAAATGACACAACAGTGAACAAAACAAGATTCTTTATAATGAAGTACTGAGTAGTGTTCATATGTTAGGGTAGTGAGGGGAGAGAAACTATACATGTCCTGGTGAGAACTCATACACCCGTCTCCACGGCTTGGATACACAGACCCAAGTGTGTGACCTACTACCTTTCAACAGTCATACAGTACTCAGAGGATAATCAGAAGATAACGCACTGTTCCAAAATTGTGATAAACATCTTCTGCCCACTCTCTCTAGCAGTTCTAAGAGACTAACATCCGTAAGTAATCCACGAAGAATTCACCTGCAAACTACAAGACTCTTTTTTCATTCATCTGTTAGTCTTGAAACCAAGTTTCCAACAAAGTAAAGTCCTTGTAAAATTACCAAAATATTCTCCAAAATAATACGCTCAGCAAAGAAAAATCTTAGTAGTTTAAACTGCCTGTTATAAGGGGAGGTTAAAATAAAAGACAGACACTGTATATCTATTTGTGTGCTATGGCCCACTGAAGGACCATAAACTATAATGATATCTAATAATTACCACTTCTACCCCACCACCCCTGGAAACTAATTTTTGCTCTTTAGTGCCAATACTGTCCCCATTGAGAATGAATGGTCAGTGCTATTCCCAAGGCGGGGGGCGGAGGGGGGAACAACTTAAAGTGCAAGATTCTTACAGTGCAATGCTGTATCAGTAAGATTATCTTTATACACAAGATTCACAGCATAGATAAAAGGCAACACATTATTTTCTCTAGCATTTGATTCAATCAGCTTTTTTTTTTTTTCCAACCATGCCTATTTCTTTAGAACTTTGGAGGTGGGAATGAGAAGTAAAATTTAAAAAGAAACAACTTTGATAACAGAAAACCAACAAATGATTAAATTAGAGATAAAATTCACCATCTATTGTAGCACTCCTGACATCCCTTTGATAGATTGCTATTGGCAATTCCATACATAGCGGCTTGCATGTCTCTCTGCCTCCCCCTCCCCCGTTCTCACTCAATCATTCATTCTGCATATAACATATACAGCCACATATCTATATCACTGAGAAAGGATCAATCATTTTTTTCCCTGTGCTGCTGAGACATACAATATTTATCACAGGTTATAGAAAAGAAGAAAAGAAAATCTAAGAATCTTCCCTTCAGCTGTATTTCTGTTGTGGAACTGGGAGCGTCCCAGTCCTCCTCAGTTTTACTTCATTGTCAGCTCAGTCCAGCACAATGTGTAACGCAACAAGGCTGACAAAGTTAGCTACCCACTGGCCATTGCAAAGAAAAACAGATCTGGTTGTTGGTGATCTTCTTCACTGTATTAAACACAACTCCCATTAGGCAAACTTTCTTCCATTTCTTTAAACCTCTCAATACCTTGTAAATCAAATATTTATCAACTGAGAACCTCTTTTCTAGCTGTCTGATGTTTCAGCTCTGACAAAGTTGGCCACTAGCCAGTTGGTAAAGAAACCTGTGAAAGGAAATCAGCCACAAGAAAAAAGAATCTCTATTTCATTTTTATTTCACAGGAACAAACTGCCAACAAAACTCCCCGCCACCTTTTTTTTTTTAAAACTTGCCCTTGTGAAAAAGCTTGCCTGGAAGGAGCAGGCCTGGCCACTCATTTAGTCAACAAATATTTACTGGACATTCATCAGCTGGATCTATATGTCTTTGGGTCCTTGCAAGACATATTAAGGGCCGGCCCGGTGGCACACTGCTACAGTGCACCGCTTGGGAAGCACGGTGGCGCTCCCGCCGAGGGTTCGGATCCCACATACAGACCAGTTCCCGCTCACTGGCTGAGCGAGGCGCGGGAGCAACACCGAGGGTTGCGATCCCGTTGCCGGTCCTGGTCCGGTGCGGGGGCAACACTGAGGGTTGTGATCCGTTGCCGGACACGGAAAAAGACAAAAAGGAAAAAAAAAAAAAAAAAGTTGCTGAACTGCTATTAAGGAAGACATTGTGACTAATAGGCAACTCATAAAAGTTGAGTATAAGATGGTGCAATTTACAGAGGTGAATCAGGAGTGGGTTTACAGTGTGCTTATAAAGAGTAGATGGAGCTGTTTATGGAAAGCTTGCTGAAGGAAATAAGCCCTGAACCCTCACTTAAAACAGGAGAAGGAATCCATATGGTGAGTAGGCAGAGGGAGGTGACAAATCCACATGAAGGCGCAATTGGCATGTTTCCAGGAAAAGTAATTGCTCCCACAGACTTAGCATGTAGATGGACCACATTTAAATAAGTCAGAACCACTTTCATAACTGCTGTATAGCCAAACATATAGACAGTAGCTGAACTATTTCAATGGTTATCTACAAAATATCTTCAATTAAGAAAATTAAATATCATGAATAATCTTGTAGCCACTGTAGTTACTGGATTATTGATTTTCAAAAAACATACTCAACACACTGAACACAAATCTGGTTACCTAGGACCAAAGTTCATCCTCTACCTTGTTCTAAACTCTGGTACACAACAAAATGACAAGTGGCAATTTTTGAATATATACACACCCACACTTCATTGCTGGAGTTTCTGATCCAATGGATCCAGGGCTAGAGCCAGGGCACCAGTGTTTTTCAAAAACTCTGCAGGTGACCTCAACTGGCTCAGCACAGTTTCCTATTGCAACCAGCTTCTCAAAATAACTGGCTTCAGCTTCTTGCATAAGTATGTCTGCCTACCATTCAAAAGCTGGTTCTTTAGCTTACCATGCATTTTCCACTTTCAGAATCTGCATTTCCCTTTTGGAAGAAGAAAAAATAGTGACCACTCCACTTCCAGATCCTACAACTAATGATTTCTACAAGATTGTCTTAATCGCCACCACATAACACAAACGTTAGGAACTCTGACGTAGACTGAGGCTGCAATACTACTTGAGAAAGTCCTAATGACAGTCACGTGATAAAGAACTTTAGGTAAACAGTGTTGCTGGTTTAAATCAAAGGGGTGGGTTTGTGTATGTGTGTGCACGTATGCAAATACAACTAAAGAAGAAAAGAGAGAAGTTAAACTTCTGATCCCAGCTCTCATATCTAGTGTCTGTGCAGTCCCAGGCAGCTTGCTGGGGCACTGGGTACATAGTAGTAAGCATCACATCACCAACCTCATCTTCATGAACCTTACTGTGTAGCAGAAAAAGCAGAAAATGAATGAGCAAGAACTCAATTAGGCCATTCCTGTTGATTATAACAAAATACTTGGAACTGGGTAATTTATAAGAAAACAAAATTCATCACCTACAGTTTTGGAGGCTAGGGAGTCCAAAGTCCAGGGAACACATCTGACGAAGGTCTTGGTGGTAGCAACAGTGACCCAGGAGTCTCCCGTGGCAGTAAATGGCAGAGAAGAGAGACTAACCTTCCCATTCACTTTCCTTTTAAAGCCCTCAGAAACACTCCCCTGACCACCAGTTTTAATCCATAGCATGGCCCCACAATCTAACCACATCTTCAAGGACTCACCTTTCAATTACCATCATAAGATTTCCCACCCTCAGCTGTTACAGTGGAGATTAAGTTTTGGGGGGACATTCAGCCGAAGGCGTATAGTAAGTTCTGGGAAGAAAATCAGGAAAGTGCACTGACAGGGGAAGGATCAAGATTCTCCCCATATAGGAAAGTCAGAGAAGGTCTTTTTTAAGTCATGACATTTAGCATTTAAGCTTTCAGCTAAGACCTGAAAGGGAAGATGCTGACGGCCAAATAAAAAAGGAGGAGAAAAATGTTTCAGGCATGTGAGAAATCCCAGGGCTGCAGAGAACTGAGCCATCCTGGGCCATCTGTAAAATGATGAATTGGGCTACACAGTTTCAAATAACACTTCCTGTTCTAAAATTCTATAAAGAACAGACCTAAGTAATTAGCAAGGGAGGAGGTAGATGAAAAACATCAACAAGGCATTTTATCCCAATTTGATAGACAGTTAGGGATGGAAAAGATTTGTTTGTCTAATTCCAATTCTACCAATTGGTTTAATGACCCAGAAATAAGGTTACTCACCCCTTCTTATTAGTATAACCAGTAACTTCTACTCACAGATCATCTCTATGGCATTTCTTGAAAACATCACTTTAAAAGAGAAAGCTTAATGGACAAAAATACATAAATGGATAATGTAAAAAGAAGACTGGAATCAATTATTCTCATTAGTCAGGGAGACAGAATAAGAACTAATGGCTTTTAAGCTGTAGTGGGAAAAACAGGTTAAATAGAGCAGAACCTCACTAATCCTCACTTCAATAATTTCTAAATGCTATAATTTTCAGAAAAAAAACTGGTAGTCACAGCCACATTTCAATAAGCATTTAACAACACAAAGGTGGATGGAAAGTTCTCATAAATTAAGTTCCACTGCTATTCCAGACATGCTACAAGAATCTTTGCTAGGTACAGTTTCACATAATATTACCAACAAAGTAAAAATCCTTCTTCAAAAGTAATAAGCTAAATATAAATTTGGCTATGGCCGTCTTTTGTCCTCCTAGAAATTTCTCTTTCAGTTGAGCTCTTACATTTCAAAATCAATAAATCATCAGGGGGGTTTCTATATAGCAGTGTGAATTAAAAATCAGACATCAAAGTATCCCATTTCCATCAGGAAGGGTAAGGTTTGTTTCATAAAGTTTTCTTCTATATTTGCTTTAAATTTATATATATATATAAACACGGAAAGATAAAATTTATCTTACAGTGCCATCTTTTGCATATATTCAGAATACAAAGAAAAGCACTACTCAAAAATAAAAAATAAAAAAGTAAATGGTGGTGTGTCTGCTTTAGCATCTAAGAGTCTATTTGTCCCCCTGTCAAGCTAGGGCTGGGTCTGGAGCTCACAGACCCTTCCAGCCCATTCACAAACCCTTCACACGCAGGTCTATGAGCTAGGTAAATGGCAAAAAGGTCCCTGGAGCGCTGTTGAAGTAGGAATATTCTTTATTCAGTACACACACGTCTGAGAGCTAGGCGATACAAAGAGAAACTAAAAACTCAACTGCTACTGGCAAAGTCGAAAAGAAAACTGAGCAGCAGCCAGCAGAATAAACATGCTCTATTTTTAGACTCAAGCTCTGCTGGCCAGCTCTGCTGCACAAACTGAAGAACACACAATAGCAATTAACTAAAAAGATACATGGGTACACATGTGCACTAACTCCACCCACACACAACTTGTATATGAGAAATGGGCTGCACCATCCTCAATGGGACCTGATTCGAGGGAGCCTGACTAAACTATTCTATTCTTCCCACACCCCTTTAGCTTAGAAAGTTGATTACTATACTCGGGCACAGAGTTTTTCAAGACTGGATCAGTGGATCTCAATCAGTTCTCTATCACATACTGATGGGCTGCAGACTCTCCATAGATATTACCAATTTGTGGTCTAAGTGTGAAATGTCTGTGTGTTAAAACTGAGGATATAGGGCTGGCCCGGTGGCGCACTGCTACAGTGCGCCACTTGGGAGCGTGGTGGCGCTTCCGCCGAGGGTTCGGATCCCACATACAGACCGGTTACCGCTCACTGGCTGAGCGTGGTGTGGGAGCAACACCGAGGGTTGTGATCCCGTTGCCGGTCCCGGTCCGGTACGGGTGCAACACTGAGGGTTGCAATCCGTTGCCGGACACGAAAAAAAAAAAAAAAGAAAACTGAGGATATATACTGTTGTATAACAGGAAATGTCTTGTCAGATAAAATGCCATAGAAAGAGGGCTACAATTTTCTTGGAGTAAAAAGTAAAAGGCATAGCATAACAGCAAAGTAGGTAATGCTAAATAAATACTACTAGCAATATTGGCCAACATTTACTGAGCAATCAACATGTGTCAGGTGCTGTTGGAAACTTTATTATTGCTTTAATCTTCACAACAACCCTCAAGGGAGTTACTGTTGTCATTCCTATTTTCAACATTAGAAAATAGAGACTCCTAAAGATTAAGTAACATTCCCAATTTCAAACAGTAAGTGATAAATCTCCGGGTTATAGAAACTAGACCCACTGGAGATGTCTGCGCCTCTTTCTATCCTGGAGAGGACAGTATGAGCAAATGGTGTTTCAGAGCCCTATCGAGAGCATGGGAGAAGGGGCCACCAGGAAGCTATTGTAAACTAGTTTCAACCTCAGCACTGTGGACACTGGAGCTGGATCCTTCTCTACAGTGGGACCATCCCGGGCACTGCAGGGTGCTCAGAACTGAGATTTGAACCCAGGTAGTCTCACTCCAAAGCCTAGTTTCTTCACTAATACACTATAATCCAAATTAGAATGTGAGATAATTTCCTGTGATATTAAACCAATGTATTTGGTTATCTTTTGGTTATTCTTAAGGCTCCCATATCAAAGCCTATTTCTAGAAGATTCAAATCATAGACTTTCTTTCACACTGAAAAAGGCATTCCCCTTCATCCACCAGGATAAGGTCTGTTACCTAAGCCCCATTTGACACAGAGGGGGAAAGACCACTCTTTTCAGCCCAAGGGATTGTAGCAATAGGATGAAGGACAGAGGTGGCAGATATCAGAATCCTTCATTATAATTTTCTTCCTCTTACCCTGTCTCAGGCCAACCTGTGAAAGTACAGGAGGTCAGATGCAGGAAAAGTTGTGGAAACCTACAGTTCGACATGAAAGAAGTGCCTGCAGTAGTGTAATCTTAATGGCTCATCAAGTTTAGGTGGAGAGAAAGCCAGAATTCAGCTCTCCTGAGACCCCTCACTCCCTGAGGGTGGGGATGGGACTGAGAGAGTGGACTGCAAATTGTTCACACGCTCCCAGAGGAAAACTAGGAACTTAGTTGAGACTTGACCAAGCAGAGAGAGAATGGATCATAGGTACACCAGAATCACACTTCAGTAATGGACGCTATGAGAAAAATGATAGGGCAAGTTGTATTTCAGTGTTCAGTCCTAGAAGCAACTTAGAACAGCCACCCTTCAGCAGGGACCAGCAAATAACAGTGACTCATGGTCAATTAAGTCATTGTCCTCCTTCATGTACCTTGGTGCCATCTTTAAAAAAAGATAGATGGTCAAGGTTTGAGATATGTCTCCCCCAAAATGATATGTTGAAGTTCTAACCCCCAGTACCTCAGAATATGACCTTATTTGGAAATAAGGTCATTACAGACATAGTTAAGTACAGATAAGGTTATATTGGAGTGGAGTAGGCTCCTGACCCAATGTGACTTCTGTCCTTATAAGAAGACGGCCATGTGAAGACAGAGACACACTGGGAGAATGCCATGCCATGACAAAGGCAGAGATTAGTTATGCAGTACAGGCCAAGGACCACCAAAAGTTGCTGGCAAACCACAAAAAGCTAAGAAGCAAGGAATGGTTTGCTAAAAGTTTCAGATGGAGGATGACCCTACCTACTCCTTCATGTCAGACTTCTAGAAACCATGAGACAGTAAATTTCTGTGTTTTAAGCCACGCAGTTTGTGGTTTATTGTTACAGCAGCCTTTAGAAAACTAATACAATGAGCATGGAAATTGAGTTCTAAAAGACTAAGCATTTTATTTGAATCATCTACACAGAGGCCAATTTATATAAAGAAACTATTTAAATGCTAGACTAAAATATAGCCGGATGTTTTTTCTCCCACTATGCAATGGGTGAAGCCTTGTTAAGAAGATCAGATCACTATTGAAAAATTAAGAGTTTACATTTTCTTTGCAGATTTGACTATAGTTTGAGTGTATTTGGGATCTCATATCATGGAATCATTAAAATTGTCAGAAATTTGCCTCAAAGATAAATAAGAAAATATTGTCAGGATGGTAAACAATCCTACTTACATTGTTGAATGACAGCAAGTGAATAGCATGATAAAAATAAACATTTTTTCTCAGTTTTCACGATTTGATTATTAAACTATTTTTTTTATGATTTAATTCCCTTAAGCACGTTGCCAGAAATTTCAGTATTACAAACAGTGTTGACACCCAGATGTTTGAGAACTCTCTGCTCTTTATTCTCTCCTTCAGACACATTGTCAACCAGACTTATTTATTAAATACACACGGTAGGTTGGGCACTACAGATATGAAGAAGAAAAATTATTTCTCTCTCCTCAAAAAATAGTCAAGTACATCATGGACTATAGGAAAGTATGTTAATTGTTTGTCAGGGTATTATTTTTCAAATAATTTTCCCAAGCAAAAGTAAAAAGCAGGAGGGGAAAAAAAGACAATGAGACCCTATATGCATGGAGTTCATGGATAATGCATACTGTAAAAAAAAAAGCGATATATGTATTTCAAAATGTTTTTGTACCAAAATAAGTTCATACTAACTTGTTATGACATGTCTGAACAGGATCTAGTTTGAGGCACTAAGAAGGGTGAGATATCAGTTTGAAAAGATCCCCTATCAGAACAACATGAATTTTGCTATAATTGAAGCAAGAACAAACATCAAATTTATGAGGAAGCTTGGGTAGAAGAATGGTAAAATCACTGATGCTTAATGAAAAGTTTATGGGGACAACACTCCTAGGAAATCAGCCATTTACAAATGAATAGGTCATTTTAAGAAGATGTTGAAGATGAAGCCCACAGCGGCAGACCATCCACATCAATTTACAAGGAAAAAATTGATCTTGTTCATGCCCTAATTGAAGAGGACTAACAACAGCAGAAACAATAGCCAACACCATAGACATCAATTGGTTCAGCTGACATACTTCTGACTGAAAAATTAAAGTTGGGCAAACTTTCTGCTCAATGAGTCCCAAAACTGTTGCTCCCAGATCTGCTGCAGACAAGAGCAGAGCTTTCAAAGGAAATCTTAAGAAAGTGTAATCCAGATCCCTAAGTTTTCTTCAAAGAATTGCAAGAGGAGATGAAACACGGTTTTACCAGTACCATCCTGAAGACAAAGCACAGTCAAAACAATGGCTACTGAGAGGTGGAAATGGTCCTGTCAAAGCAAAAGCAGACCAGTCAAGAGCAAAGGTCAAAGCAACAAATTTGGGGGGATCTCAAGGCATTTTGTTTGTTGACTTTCTGAAGGGCCAAAGAACAATAACATCTGCTTATTATGAGACTATTTTGAGAAAGTTAGCTAAAGCTTTAGCAGAAAACTGCCCAGGAAAGTCTTCACCAGAGAGTCTTTCTCCATCGTGGCAATGCTCCTGCTCATTCCTCTCATCAAACAAGGGCGATTTTGCAAGAGTTTTAATGGGAGATCATTAGGCATCCTTATTCCAGTCCTGATTTGGCTCCTTCTGCCTTCTTTTCATTTCCTGAGCTTAAAAAACCTTTAAAGAGCATCCATTTTTCTTCAGTTATGTAAAAAATTGACATGGTTGAACTTTTACCTGTGATCCACATTAAGAAATATTTTACACAGAGACCCAGTGTACACACATGCACACACCACACATACATACACACATATAGACAACTGAGTACAGTTTCATGAAACGATATTTAGCCCTACTATGTGCAATGCGCTCTGATATTTTCCATTCTGTTTTTGTTTTCAATTCCCAGAACCTTCATTTCTTTACAGATGGACTAGTTGATTACAAAAGTGTCTTGAACTTGATGGAGCTTATGCTGAAAAAAAAGTTTATATTTTTGATTTTTATATTTTAATTCCATTTTTCCATGAACTTTTTGAAGTCCCTGCATGTAGTACATAGCATCACAGGGAATGAGAAAGATTCCTTAACTAGCAAGGCATGGTACCAGCACAGGCCTGGCAGGGCCATGTGCATGATGGTTAGACTAGTTTCCTAGGGGTGCTATAACAAAGTGTAACAAAATAGGTGGCTAAAAACAATGCAAACTGATTCTCTTATAGGTCTGGATGCCAGAAGTCCAAAATCAAGGTGTCAGCAGGATCATGCTCCCTCTAAAGGCTCGAGGGAACAATCTGTTCCATGACTCTCTCCTAGGTTCTGGTGTTTTCTGGTGATCTTTGGTATCCTTTCACTGGCAGATACATCACTCCAATCTCTGCCTCCATCTTCACATGACTTCTTCCCTGTTTCTTCTCTGTATCTTCAAATCTCTTTTCTTTTAAGGACACCAGTCATTGGATTTAGTGTCTACCCTAATCCAGTGTGACCTCATCTTTACTTGACTATATCTGCAAAGATCTTATTTTCAAATAAGGTCACATTCACAGAAACCAGGGGTTAGAACTTTAACATATATTTCTGAGAGACACAATTCAACCCGCAACGTGGGGTCATGAATATTTACTAGATACTGGCATTGAAAGACAACATCAAGAATCATATGCTTGCCTTCCCAGACCCTCTTCCCTGCCCAAGACTTAGCACCCTGAAACTCAGCCTCAACTCAAGAAAGAAGGATAAACTTCAACTTGACTGGCATTGTCACTTGCCTTGGGAAAATGGGGTCTTAAAATATAAATTGAGGTGTAACACAGTTACACATTTTGCTTTCCTAAGTTGTGGACTGAATTCAGGAACACCGCAATGCATTTGAGGAGGTGTATTTTGGGAGCAGAGCAAAGAGCAGGGCTGGGAGATGCTTATCAGAAGCAGTGCTCTTGAGCTAATCCCTGCAGGAAGAGGAGGAATTGAATGCACTGCAACAAGGGATGAAAAGAATGCAAAGACCTTCCAAGCAGAGAGAACAACATGAGCTTAGGCATAGAGGCAAGAAAGAGTATTCAGAGCACTGGAATTCTTTTGGCATGACTGATGTATGAGGGGTAGTAGGAGGAGATGGGCTAGACGGTAAGCTGGGCCGACTGCACATATGTCAGAAGGATGGCACCAGCAGCTATGAGAAGGAGCGTGTGAGAAAGGCACTACTGAAGACTGAGGCCAGCTAGGAGGCCAGCTCATTAAAACAATGGGGACTTGAATGAAGGCAGTAGTGGAAGGAATGGGAAGGAAACAAATCTAATCTGAAGGAGAAAGTGAATGTTACCCCCAGGTTTCTCAGCAACCTTTCAAAAACTTTTTTTTCTCCATCGTGGCAATGCTCCTGCTCATTCCTCTCATCAAACAAGGGCGATTTTGCAAGAGTTTTAATGGGAGATCATTAGGCATCCTTATTCCAGTCCTGATTTGGCTCCTTCTGCCTTCTTTTCATTTCCTGAGCTTAAAAAACCTTTAAAGAGCATCCATTTTTCTTCAGTTATGTAAAAAATTGACATGGTTGAACTTTTACCTGTGATCCACATTAAGAAATATTTTACACAGAGACCCAGTGTACACACATGCACACACCACACATACATACACACATATAGACAACTGAGTACAGTTTCATGAAACGATATTTAGCCCTACTATGTGC
This sequence comes from Galeopterus variegatus, assembly GCF_000696425.1. Taxonomy (NCBI): domain Eukaryota; kingdom Metazoa; phylum Chordata; class Mammalia; order Dermoptera; family Cynocephalidae; genus Galeopterus; species Galeopterus variegatus. Next base: position 77,149 of record NW_007731598.1, read on the forward strand.
AATGCGCTCTGATATTTTCCATTCTGTTTTTGTTTTCAAATGCTGGTCACAAGCCAAGACACTGACTTTACAACCCGTTAGTGGGTCACAACTTCGAAAGAACTTAGAAAGACACTTACCGAGCGGATGATGATGCTGTCCCAACAAAATTAAATGCAGGAGGAGGGCAAGTTGCAGGGAAGGAGGGAAGATGAAGAATTTAGTTTTAGAGGTGTTGCTTTTGACATTCTAGGACTAAAGCTTGTTTAGGCTGCTTTTGTTCAAACTCTATAGTCGCCTAAAGATCATGGTGTCTTTTTGCTCCTAGAGCTGACCTTCCTGGAGAGGTCATCTGCTGAGAGACATGCTGGATGGACAAGAGGCAGCTCCACACTTCTCACTTCTATGTCCAGGTGCTGCTTTGTTCTGTGAGCCTGTCACCCAGCAAGAGGAGGAAGTAATTTTCCCTGACCATGTACACGTTTAAGTAAATGTTTGGCAAGAAATGAAGTCAAAAAATGCTTGATGAACAAATTAACAAATTAATAAATAAACCCAAGGAAGGATAGGCATCCTTATATTTTGAATTTTTGAAATTTTAAGTGCACATTGTTGAAAGACACGAATGTTTGAGGTATAATTTTAGACTTTATAGTAATGTTTTTACTAGGTGGATGATGTATGCAGCCAAAGTATCAAGTATACAATCAGTTATTTCTGGAGTATTTTCCTATACACAATATTAGTTTTACAAATTGCTGCTAGATCAAAGGGATACTCACTGAATATTCTGCAGCTCAAACTTTGTATATGTGCACCAACACAAATACACATACATATACGTCTATTTTTCCCTCCTTTTAAACATATCTGTCTTTACCTCCCTCATTCTCTGACACTCTGGTCCCCTGATCCCCTCACATGCAAATCTCCATGCAATCTTGCACTCTAAAAGATTCCCTGTTTTGCCACCAACAACCACTAATTGGGGCATCTCTCTCAGAGTATAATTTGTGAAAATGGCTGAAATTTTACCATCATGGCTAAGGCTAGCAGAAGGTTTCAATTTCAGTTCTAGTTGGGTACCATGTGTCCTGGTGGTAATTTGCTTGTACTGATTTTTTTTTTTTTTTGGTCATCAATGCCACAAGAGTTTGGTGTTCCCTCCACAGTCCTACCCTGGATCTATTTCTTACCTTATGCCCCACTGCCCCTAGAAAATTTCATTTTCTTTCAAATTGTAAACTATTATCTAAAGCCTAGATGAGCTAAGTCTCTATCGAGTCCATACCTCTTGTCTGAGTTTCAGAACTACTTCTAAAGCCATCTATTAGTTATTTTCAAGCACTTCCATTTCAGTATGTACAGACAAAATTCACTTTTCATGTACCTCTCACAACCTATTCCATCTCTTGCATTCTTAATCTTAGTTAATGGGGGAGGGGCCCTTTAAAGAAAAGGAGCAATGGGAAAGTCAAAATAACCACTCTCCCAGAATTCTATTGCTTTCACAGAAGCTTCTCATCCTCGCAAGTAGGGGAGATTTAGGACTTTTTATGCAGAAATTTGTTCTTATCAATAGCAGATCACTTAGGGGCTGGCTGGTTAGCTCAGCTGGTTAGAGCACAGCCTTATAACCCTGAGGTCATGGGTTGGGATCCCAATACTGGCCAGCCACCAAAAAAGTAAATAAATAAATAAATAGCAGACCATTTGTATCACCATGCTTATTTAAAAACAAACAAACAAAAAAAAACTGGGCCGGCCCGGTGGCGCAATGGATAGTGCGCCGCTTGGGAAGCGCGGCGCTCCCGCCCGAGGGTTCGGATCCCACATACAGACCAGTTCCCGCTCACTGGCTGAGCGAGGCGCGGGAGCAACGCCGAGGGTTGCAATCCCATTGCCGGTCCCGGTCCGGTACGGGCACGACACTGAGGGTTGCAATCCGTTGCCAGACACGGAAAAAGACAAAAAAAAAAAAAAAAAAAAACTTTTGGACTGACAAATTCAGCTTGATCTGTCTTTTTCCCACCTTTATTTTTTTCCTTAGCCTATGAATTCCAGAAGACCAGTGAAGTCAACTATAAGCCTGTCTAAAATGTGGGGGGGGAAAGGTAAGGTTTTACTGAAGACTTCAATCCTCTTAGCCCAAAGACAGGACCCTCGGGGGGGGGGAGGGGGCGGAGGCAAGTATTTCATCAACCCAGGAAAAATCAGATCTGAAATCCTAGTATGTCCACCTAAAAAGCAGGTGCTCATTTTAAACATCTGTGCTCTCCACAAAACACCTTCTAGGCAGTCACTCGAGGAAAGCTTTTGCTTGAATGTGACAGTCTGATTAGATATAGTGCTTCCAGCCTTTGGTCTTCAGTTGATTGGTGTCTAGGCTTTATTCATCTACCTTCTATCATTAAACTTGCTGCTCTTAAGGAAACACTGAAAAACTTTCAAGCTGGTGGGTAGCTTCATCACGATTTAGCATTCTGTCAGAGCCTGGAATACTCCGCTGCTGGGCTCACCTGTAGAGAACAAAACTCTGGTTTAAGAGTACAGGATTACATCTTGTCTACTTAGTAAGGTGGGGAGCAACTCTTTTTCCACATCCAAAGATACCACCTGGCTCAGAGAGATAGAAAGTCATTTTTTAAGTTATTGCCACTTAATCTGAAAATAATAAATTAATCTCAAATATCCAGTTATCATTGGAATAGGCCAAGAAAGTACCACACTATATGGTTCAACTCTCTAAAATGCAAAATGCCTGCTGCAGTGCGTGACACATGGCAGGTGCTCAATAAATGCTCCTGTCCTTTCCCTTCCTTCTCTGCACTCTCCCTTGACTTCTCTTTTCATCTGTCTCCACTACCACCTTACTGTACATAACTAATAGGTATGGAAAATAGGCAGAAGAGTATCTTATGAACACAATTACTTTGCTTTAGCTCAATAAGTAAGATTAGAAATCCTATTCAAGGCATGAATGTTTAGAAGTCTTCGCCTTTTTTTAAAAGTAGTTGTGCTGGAAGGCTAAAGGAAAAGCAAGGCTTTCTAGCCATGTAGCCTTTTACATATTCTACAGGAAAAAATATTTCTATACCTCATTGAGGTGCCACTCCCCAAATCTGAAGACTCTAAAATCTGTCTTTCCTTCAGTAGACAGAATATAGCTAACCCTTTCAGCTGAGAGCAATGACTACATTGCTAGATGAAGCCTGATCAAAATTTGAAAGGGGAGAAACTCATATTTCACCCTTTTCACCCTTTTCTTACAGTGCCCTTGACCCATTCCACCTGCCTGATCCCTCGGAGGCTATCCTGCACCCTCTGCTCTCCAGAAAGTGACAACGCTCTTCTCTCCGTTATTCTTTGAAACCACTGGCGTTTGTCATCACACTACTGCCTTACATCAGTATAAAGTGTGGGCATTTCAACAGGGTTATGAGTAGAATTTTCCACTTTTAGGTTTCCCATCTCTGCAAAGCAAGTAAAACAGTTGTCTCCATTTCACAAACAGGCAAACTGAAGCTCAGGACTTGTTCAAGGGCAGATGGCCATAAAGTGAAGGCAGCCCTTCCTACTGGCCTTCCTGACATGACACATGAGAGGAACTCATCAGAAAGTGTCTCTATTGAACTGTAGGGGAAAGAGTGCGACATGATTCCAAGACGAATGTTCTACTCTCTTAACATCTGAGCCTTCTTGGCTGACCTGTACAGCATTAATACAGTAAATTCTAAACATCAAAAAAAATGCTCCAAAAAAATAGACTAGCCTATGATTTAAATTGAGTTCTTAGACTTGTTTCACTAGAATGTCTTCTCAAGCTTTCTCTGAGGCTCATGCCCAGACTCTACTGGTTGAGGAAGTTAATGGAATAGATAAAATAAATTCAGTGGTTATTCAAAATGAAGTAATTCACACATACCCTATCCATTCTCAGTCTAAACAATATAGACTTGGTAGTTGGTGTCTAGCAAACTCATAAATGTTGATCCATAAGTTTCCTTAATATACTAGGTTTGAAAATACTCAAATAGTGACTAGAGATCACTAGAAAACAAGTTGTCCCTATTTGCACCCTTGGAACTAAAAGAACATGTGTAACTTCTCTCCATGTATAAATTGATATTTCCCATACAGTGCCTGTTGGTGACAGAAGGCTGTCATAAGCCTATCACTCACAGCATGTGGGTTTAAAGAAAATGAAAAGGAAGAAACGAGGGAAGAGGAAGACAGGAAGGGAAAAAGGAAAGAAAGGAAGAGGGAACGGTGGGAGAGAGGGAAAGAGGGTGGGAGGAAGGAGAGAAAGAAATCTTTAGTCTTTATCTACATACTCAGTATTGAATAAGTCATTTTGAGAACTAGAGAGCAGAATCAAATTGTCTTTTTGAGCCTTGAAGTAAATTATCAGCCTCGTACAGACCTAAGCTAAGACAGATATAGCATTTAACTTCACTAGTGGCTATAATTTCTGGATATATGAAAAAGCGATCCCTATTTAGTATATTCCAAAAAGGACATGAAGTTTCTTAAGGCCCTGTATAAATCAATTCACAATCATACTGAGGCAGTTTGACTGTGACTCCAAAATGTCTGAGTTTCATTTTCTCCCTGTTAGAGATGAAACCACTGACATTCATTTTTTATGGACATTTTCAGCTAAAGACTTTTTTGGTAAGTTAAAATTTGAAGAGCATGAAAGAGAAATTATTCTGATTTATGATGACTTCCAATCAGGACCAATTAAGAGAAAATGAACCAGGGAAATTGAAGTGGGGAAGGGAAATAAGATCCTGCAAAGGGAAAGTGTTTAAACCCAAGTTTATCTCTCACTTGTGATCCCCCGGGTACAATCAAGCCATGGCAGCTTCAGGATCGGGGTCCCCTGCACCCCCAGGCCATACCCACATCTGGCTTTTTCACCTCAAATCCTGCTCTAGGCACACCAACTGCCTGGAATTACTCTACACATCCACTGCCATTTACTTGGGAGTCTTTCAAACATACAGAAATACTTGTCCTTTGTTACAATATTCAAGTATAAGTGTAAAGCAATTTCTAATATTACCATGTGCTCCACTGATTCCTGAAGCTAAATACCTTCTGGTTTCAGGCTGAAAATTCAAGGGCTCAATTTTCACATATTTTTAAAGGTACTTATGTTGGAACTGCCCTTAGATCTGAACACAAGAGGCCTTTGTGCTGGGCTGATACTTTGGGGATCCCTATAACACATTCACGTGCACACACACACAAATACATTCATTAAAGACTGCATTCATGCCTCTGTCCATCAGGACCCAGTATTGGCACAGCACAACTTGTATTTGAAATATCCACCCTCATGACCAACACTAAGACCACAGAGAAATACTCTTCATCTTTTTCCCCATGTCTTCCACACAATAGGTAACTTCATGCAACTGCTGGAAAAGTTTGTGGGTTGTGCCACTCCTGTTGAATGGGCACTGCTTTATAGTATGAAGAAGACCTCAGCGGCAGAGACTCTTAAGAGACAAGATAAATTAATTAACTTGTTAAATCTTTCCTCTGAGGCAGCATGCACAACAGATTATTGCATAACAAAGTACTGTTTCCCAGTAATGCTAAATGTTTTCTTGCTTTTCTTTGTGTTCCAATTCATGGTTCCAGAGGTACTCACAAATTAGTACAATATATGAAACCATTGTACATGGTAGCTGAGGAACATTTTACAATCTTAAACTATACATATTACTCTTACATTTCTGTGTGTGTGTGTGTGTGTGTGTGTGTGTGTGTGTGTGTGTGTTTCTCAACTACTAAACTATTCACATTTGGAGTAGGGTAATTCTTTATTGTGGAAAGGCAGTCCAGTGCACTGTAAGATATTTAGCAGCATCTTTGGCTTCTATCCACTAGATGCCAAAAACGTCTCCCCACTTACTCCGCTCTCCCCACCACTTATGACAACCAACAGCATCTCTAGGCATTGTCAAACCTCTTATAGAGAAGCAAAATTAGCAGTTGTCCACAGATCGAGAGCCACTAGATTAGACACAACATGAGTGAAGCATGATATTTCTTCACATCAACAACATAATGGGTATTGAAATCGAGAATTTTGAATAGTTCCATCTTAAAAAGTTTTTTATAAGATATAATTAAATATTTTTAAAATTACATTTAAAATGCAAGCTCTATTTAAATAACATTTAAAATTTTATATTTGTTTATTATAATTCGCATTTTACCTTGTAATTTTAACAGATTATTTTGAGCATCTAGGAAAAAACAACTTGTTGCTAGCATACATAAAAGAAATTTTCATTTTTGTTTTTGACATTCACTTTAATTCACATTTCCAATAAAAATATACTGAAATTTTTACTTTGTATTGATTGCATTTTATTTTTAATCTTTTAAATTAAGTGAAAATTATAGAAATAAAAAATAACAAAGTGAATCTCGGAAAAAATTTTTTAAAAGCCTAAAAACATAAGTAGAAAATCTTTAAAAAGTGGACTGCTTAAACTTTTGAAAACTGGGAACAATCAAATTGAGTCGACACCTATTGGGCATGACCCACGATTTTAACCACATTACTTTGGGTGAGGTATAATGAGGTCAGACACAGATCGAGAGAGAGAAACCAAAAAGAGTTTTACAGTTTTGCTATATTCACAGTTCTCTGGGGAAAACATGGCATGCCACCCAAAGCCAGTATTATGTTTTGAATGTGTCCCCTCCAAAATTCATGTTAAAGCTTAATCCGCGGGCTGGCCCGGTGGCGCACTGCTACAGTGCGCCGCTTGGGGGCGCGGCGGCTCTCCCGCTGAGGGTTTGGATCCCACATACAGACCGGTTCCCGCTCACTGGCTGAGCGAGGCGCGGGAGCAACGCCGAGGGTTGCGATCCCGTTGCCGGACACGAAAAAAGACAAAAAGGAAAAAATATATATATATATATTGCTTACTTAACATGAATTTAGAGTCAGGAGGGGCTGATTTAAACAAGCTGTTTAATGGCATCAAGCAAAGAATAGCTGAGGCTACAATCTCAACAATCGGCATCATAAAGGACAAATCTTGGAACCAAATGTCTCTAGCATCCTCTGCCAAAGTGAATCCCATGGATTCTTTGTTTTCTTATTTTACGTGCCAGGCTGACCAAATTTCCTTTTGTTTAGCTCATTATTTCTTTTAAAAATATTTAGCAGATTACAAGTCTTACTGGTTTACAAGCTATTTTATCTCATTAAAACTTAATCCGCATTGTGGTGCTATTAAAAGGTGGGGCCTCTGGGGAAGTGATTAAGTCATGAGCGTTCTCATGAATGGATTAGTGCCTTATAAAAGGGCTAGAGGGACCTGGCTTACGACCTTTTTGCTCTTCTGCCCTTCTGCCATGTGAGAACACAGGGATCGTCCCCTTTTTGCCCATCTGACTTCCAGTTTTCACCATGTGAGGATGCAGCAACAATGTACCGTCTTGGAAATAGAGAGAGCAGCCCTCACCAGACACCAAACCTGCCGGTGCCTTGATCTTGGGCTTTCCAGACTCCAGTACTACGAGAAATAAATTTCCGTTTTCTGTAAATTGCCAGCCTCAGGTTTATTATTGTAGCAGCCCAAACTGACTAAGACAGCCACTCTGGGGAAGGAGCGAGGTCAGGCCAAGAAAGGAGAAGTGTAGGCAGGCACCGTGGTTGAGGTTTCTGTGGGAAGGAAAGGCTGAGGCTGAACAAGCAGGCTTGGGATTGGCTACTTTAAATGAATCCAGTGGGCTGGAGCAGAGCTGCAAATCCGGGTTATCTAGTACCTGACCCTGGAACAATTAGAAAAGGTATATAGAGGCCCAGAGTGTGAAAGCCAGATACGGCAGATGGTTGAGGTGAGGACTTGATCAGCTGCTCAAGTCCATACCCTGCTTTTGAGCCTCTGTCCAGGACCTCAAAAGTAAATCAAGACAACATTTTTAAAAACTATGTTACACCTACACACAGAATTCAGAAGTGGGACCTTACAAACTATTTATTCAATGAACATGTAATTACTGATCATAACAATTAAGAAATAAAGTTTTTCTCAAAAGATAATAAATGGAATAAACCACATACAATCCCTGCAATTTCCCCTTCTCTACCAAGAAGATTTAATCAATTACAATCAAAACAATAAGAAGGATGTAGGTATCCTCTGTATTTCTTGGCCTGACTTGGAAAATGTTAGGTGTGTGTGAATCTAATTTAACTTGATTGAAAAAGGATTTGAAACTTATAGAAATGTATATAAACTAGGGAATAAATAATAAATAAGGAAGTCACAATGAAGAGAGAAATATATAGAGATATATCCCTGTTCTCCAGAAAACTACATAAAAGCTCTTATCTTTAGAGATATTGTAGCATCTGTAGAGAGGATCCACAAATATGACTCCCTAGTGACTCAAAGAGATAATCATTATTAGTTTCAAGATTCACAAAATACCTATCAGAGAATATACACAACTAGTTGTTCAGAAGAAAGCATCTTTTCCAGGAACCGGGAACCTGAGGAGAATCCATTCTGGAGTCTTGGAGCTGAAGACCATCTGCTTTCTATGGACCACCACTCACATTCGCAACAGGAGGTTTTCTACATCCTTACCTTAGCTATAAGGTTCTTTTAACCTTATGATCTCCCATCAAGGGAGTGCACTGGGACTAACAATGCAGTCAACACTACTGGATTTCCCAGGTGGTTTCATCAAGGTAGGGAGCCAGACACAAGAAGCGGGGTGCATTAATGCAATCACTAATGGGCAGTAATGCACCTCAACTAGCAATGCTGCCCGAGGCACCAGGGTATTTCTCTTGCAATGTATGCACCATATCCAACCCATACCTATCTTCCCCAGGTTCTGAGCACAGAAAATGGCCTCTGTACCACTTCTGGATGCTAACAGGCATCTTATCACTGAACAAATGATGCTATAGTCAGAAATTAGAGAAGGAGTCATCATATTTACCTATTTCAAATCACAATTTGTGCTCAATAACATTAAATGCTTCTATTACCTCAACAGCAAACATCACAAAATAGTAAACTCAGTGAAGAAGGAGAGGTGTGCATTTCATTGTCTGAAAAGAAACACTCTTATAACCAGTTAAACTCATTGCAATTGAATACTCTAACAATTCTCACCAACACACATTTCAAGTTACCACTTCAGTACAATTTGTTTACAATTATCAGTGTTACAAATGGCCTTCCATACCAGTTTCTGCTGCAACCACCACTGCTGCAGTTACCGCCACCACCAGCACCACCAAGCAGCCACCATCATCATGTGAGCAGCCTGCCAAAGCCACCTCCACAACCACTGTTGCTACAAGGGCAGCCTGCTACTACAGCAGAAGCCACAGCAGCCACTGCTCTGTGCAGATGGACCACCAATGACTCAACTGCATTGACACAAGGAGGGTCACTAGCCAAGTTCAGGGAAGGAAAGTTATAGAAGAAGCAACTATTCTACCAGATGACAAGACATCAATGTAGAGTTACAGGAAATATGACGGGGAGAGGGCAAACACACATGAACATATGAGTACACTAAAGGAATACAGTAACTCTCAAATACCAGACCCCATAGAGCAGGAAACCCTTTAAATGACTGAAAATTAATTTGAAGTAAAAATCTTAAAGAAAAAAAATTCTTAAGACAAATAATAACTGTAAGAGTTCACCACCACACAACCGGCCTTACAAGAAATTCTCAAGGGAGTCCTCATATAGAATCCAGAAAATGATAATCACTACTATGAATATACAAGAAAGAACAAAACCCACTGGTAGAAAAAAAATGCAAATGAGAAGGAGAAACTGTATCTTATCACCTCCAATAACCAACAAACACTGAAGACAAACAATAAAAAGACAAAAAAGAAACAAAAGATACTTAAAATGCTCAAATGAAAATTGATGAAATGCCAGAAGTAAGACAACACCTTTCAGTAACAACCCTAAAGGTAAATAGATTAAATTCCCCCACTCAAAAGACACAGAGTGGCTGATTGGATTAAAATCCTAGACTCAACTACATGCTGTATACAAGAGATTCACCTCACCTGCAAAGACACACACAGACTAAGAATGAAGGGAGGGAAAAAGGCATATCATGAAAATGGAAATTAAAAACAAACAGGAGTAGCTATTCTTATATCAGATAAAATACTTTAAACCAAATACTATAAAAAGAGACAAAGAAGGCCATTATATAATAATAAAGGGATCTATCCAGCAAGAAGACATAACAATCATAAATATATATGCACCTAACACCAGAGCACCCAGATATATAAAGCAAACACAATTAGACCTAAGGAAAGGGATAGACCCAAATACAATACTATTTGGAGACCTGAACACCACTCTCTCAACATTGGATGATCATATAGGCAACAAATCAACAGAGAAACATAGGATTTAAACCACACTACAGACCAATTTGATTTGGCAGATATCTATAGAAAATTTCATCCAACAACCACAGAATATACATTTTTCACATTAGCACATGGAAAATTCTCTAGCATAGACCACATTAGTTCAAAAATCAAGCCCCGAAAAATTTTAAAAACTGAAATTATTTCAAGTATCTTCACAGACCACAATGGATTAAAACTAGAAATCAACAGCAAGTGAAACTCTGGAAACTATACAAACATGGAAATTAAACAACATACTCCTAAACTGCATATGAGTTCAAGAAGAAATTAAAAAGAAAATCAAAAAATTTCTCAAAACTAATGAAAATAAAGACATATCATACTAAAACCTGTAGGACACTGCAAAAGTAGCACTAAGAGGGAAGTTTATTGCAATAAATGCTTACATCAAAAGAAAAGAAAGATTTCAAAAAAACAACCTAATGCTACACCTCAAAAAACAAAGTTGATTTTTTGAGAAGATAAACAAAATAGACAAACCATTAGCTAGGCTAACTAAAAAAAGAAGACAGAAAACCAAAAATTAGAAATGAAAATGGAGAATTTAGAATGAAAAAATGAAATTCTAATTTCACTAGAATTTTTCTAATGAAAAATTAGAAATGAAAATGGAGACATTAGAACTGATACCAAAGAAACACAAAGAATCATTAGAGACAATTATAAACAACTATATGCCAAAAACTTGAAAACCTGGAGGAAATGGATAAATTTCTGGACATTTGCAAACTATCAAAAGAGAACAAAGAGGAAACAGAAAACATGGAAAGACCAATTACAAGTAACAAGATTGAAAAAGTAATCAGCAGTATCCTGACAAAGAAAAGCCCAGAACCAGATGACTTTACTGCTGAATTCTACCAAACCTTTAAAGAGGAATTAATACCAATTCTCATCAAACTTTTCCAAAATATTGAAACAGAGGCCATTCTCCCAAACTCCTGTACGAGACCAGCATCACCCTCATACCAGAACCAGATAAAGGCACAATAAAAAATGAATACTATAAGCCAATATCTTTGATAAACATAGATGCAAAAACCCTCAATAAAATATTAGCAAATAAAATACAGCAACACATCAAAAAAATTAGACAGCATGGTCAAGTGGGATTTATCCCAGGGATGCAAGGATGATTCAATATATGCAAGTCAAGTCAATAAATATGATACACCACATCAACAAAATCAAGCACAAAAATCATATGATTATCTCAATAGATGTATAAAAAGCATTTGAAAAAATTCAACATCCCTTCTTGGTAAAGACTCTCAGCAAATTAGGTATAGAAGGAAATTATCTCAACACAATAAAATCCATATATGACAAACTCACTGCCAATATCATCCTGAGATTTAAGATCAGGAAGAAGATAAGGATGCCCACTCTCACTACTCCTATTTAACATAGTATAGTAAGTACTAACCAGAGCAATCAGGCAAGAGATAGAAATAAAGGGCATTCAGACTGGAAAAAATGAAGTCAAATTGTCCCTGTTTGAGATTAAATGACCTTATATATAGAAAAGCCTAAAGACTCTACAAAAAAACTCTTAGAGTTGATAAACAATTTCAGTAAAGTTGCAGGATACAAAATCAATGTGCAAAAATCAGTAGCATTTTTATACTCCAACAATAAACAAACATAGAAAAGAAATCAAGAAAGCCAGCCCACTTACAATAGTCACCAAAAAAAAAAAAAGACACATAGGAATCAATTTAACCAAAGAAGTGAAAGATCTCTATGATTAGTACTATGAATCAATGTTGAGAGAGATTAAAGAGGACACAAAAAGATGGAAAGACATTCCATGCTCTAGGACTGGTAGAATTAACATTGTGAAAATGTCCATACTACCCAAAGGGATCTACAGATTCAATGCAATCCCCATCAAAATACCAATGAAATTCTTCACAGAAATAGAAAATACAATCCTAACATTCAAATGGAATAAGAAAAGACCCCAAACAGCCAAAGCAATTCTGAGCAGAAAAAATACAGTCAGAGTCATAACACTACCTGGCTTCAAACTATACTACCAATCTATAGTAACCAAAGCAGCATGGTACTGGAATAAAAATAGATAATCAGACCAATGGAACAGAAAAGAGAACCCAGAAATCAACCAACAAACTTACAACTGACTGATCTTTGACAAAGGCACCAAGAACATACATTGGGAAAAACATCACCTCTTCAATAAATGGTGCTGGGGCTATTTACAATAGCCAAGAGTTGGAACCAGCCTAAATGTCCATCATCAGATGAGTGGATATGGAAAATGTGGTATATCTATACAATGGAATACTACTCTGCTGTAAAAAAGAATGAAATACTGCCATTTGCAACAACATGGATGGACTCAGAGAAAATTATATTAAGTGAAGTAAGCCAGGCACAGAAAGAGAAATACCACATGTTCTCACTTATATGTGGGAGCTAACAAAAATAAATAAATAAATATACAGACAAATAAACAGGGGGGTTGAGAAGACACAACAATCACAACAATTCCTTGAACTTGTTAAGACATGTGAACAGATACAATGTTGAAGTGAGGGAGAAGTGGGGGGAAGGAGGAATTGGTAAAGGGACATGCAAGTCAACTACATTGTATATTGATAAATTAAAATTAAAAAAAAAAACATTTTAAAAACAAAAAAAAATTTTAAATGGTGCTGGGAAAACTGGACATCCTTATGTAGAAGAATGAAACTAGACCCATACCTCTCACCATATACAAAAATCAACTCAAAACGGATTAAAAACTTAAATAGAAGACCTGAAACTATAAAACTACTAAAAGAAAATGTAGGGGAAACACTTCAGGAAGTAAGACTGGGCAAAGACTTTATGAATATGACCCTAAAAGCAGAGGCAACAAAAGGAAAAATTAAAAAATGGGATTATATCAAACTAAAAAGCTTCTGCATAGCAAAAGAAACAATTAACAGAGCAAAAAGACATCATACAGAATGGAAGAAAATATTTGCAAACTCTAGATCTGACAAAGGATTAATATCCAGAATATACAAGGAACTCAAACAACTTGACAGTTAAAAAAAAAAAAAACCCACTAAAAATGGGCAAAGGAGCTGAATAGGCATTTCTCAAAAGGAGATAAATGGCCAATAGACAAATTAAAAAAATGCTCAATATCACGCAGCATCAGGGAAATGAAAATCAAAACCACACTGAGACATCATCTTACCCCAGTTAGACTGGCTATTATCAAAAAAACCCAGAGAATAACAAATATTGGCAAGGATGGAGAGAAAGGGGAACCCTCCTACACTGCTGTGGGACTGTAAATTGGTGCAGCCATTATGGAAAACAGTATGGAGTTTCCTCAAACAACTACAGATAGAACTGCCATATGATCCAGCAATCCCACTGCTGGGTATATACCCAGAGGAATGGAAATCATCATGTCTAAAGGATACCTGCACTCCCATATTTATTGCAGCCTTATTTACAATAGCCAAGAGTTGGATCCAGCCTAAATGCTCATCATCAGATGAGTAGGTAAGGAAAATGTGGTATATCTACACAATGAAATACTTCTCTGCCATAAAACATAACGAAATTCTGCCATTCGCAGCGACATGGGTGAACTTAGAGAAAGTTATGTTAAGTGAAATAACCTAGGCACAGAAAGAGAGGTACCACATGTCCTTATTCATCAGTGGGAGCTAAAAAATAAACAAACTAAAGAAAAGAAAGAAAGAAAGGTACAACGATCAACAATAATATGTTGAACTTTCAAAAGAAGAGAACAGAACTGAGATTACGAGAGGTGGGAAAGGGAAGTGGGAGGTAAGAGAGGAATTGGTAAAGGGCCTTGAAAAACAATTATATTGTATAATATCAGATACATTAATTATCCTGATTTGAGCATCACATATTGCATACAGGTAATGATACTCTACCCTGTACCCTACAGATATGTACAATCAACTATGCTACGATAAACAAATAATAAATTTTTAAAATCAGTTCCTGGGAAGGCCTGACAAAGTTTTCTGTCAAGTATAAACTGGCCTAGCAGGGTAGTTTCCAGTCTGGCCCCAGAATACTACAGAAAGTCAATTTCCAAGTTACTACAAAAGTCTGACCTATACTTGCCTTTTTTGGTTTTTTTCCATTTCCATGCCAGACCACCTACTCTAAGGCGACTTAACTCTTATTTCTCCCATGTGTGAAATTTATTTAAAGGCACTTACTGATCTTTGATAAATGGGGAAAATATTCTCCTCTAAAACAAACAGACAAAAAAGCCATCTATTTCTAAAGGCTTGATATTACACAGAATTTATTTTCAGAATGGTTGTAATCCTCCATCTACTCCCTCTAACTAAGCCTAACTTCTTTATTGATTTTGCTTTATTTAACAACTATTTGTATTCAGTGAGTGCTTATTATAGCTGAGTACCACCTTAAGTGCTTTGCTTCACATGCTTTACGTCATTTTGTGCTCAGAACAATCATATGAAGTTGATCCCATTATAAAGATAAAGACACCAAAGCTTGAATGAACTGAGTAATTTGTCCAAGGTAACCCAAGCAAAACAAAGACCCAGAATTCAAACTAAGGTCTGTCCAAACACAGACCCAGCATCTTTAACCATTGTGCACTGAAACAATTATGCTATTATTATTTCTATTGCAGATACACGACCTGCCACTTTAATCAAATGTGTGTGTGTGTAGATGTATATGGGTACACACATATATACACACGGTATTTCAGTTACACCATGGATTAAACAAAGTTTCGAAGACTAAGGAACCTTCCAGCCATGCTCATTTTAATTTTTAAAATAAGGCTTATTGGGTGTTTTATTTTAATGTTTATGTATAATCATTAGAGAAATTTGGGGATGTACACAAAAGAAGAGAAAAGAAAAAAATCATCCAAACTCTTATGCTCAAAGATAAAACTTTCTAATATCTTTTAACCATAAATTACAACATTTTGGTTAAAAAACATTCTATGGGAATGCACTCTTTACATTTTAAAGAACTTATTTTATAATATTTTCAACAAAAAGGTTAGCAGACTTAGGAGTCAAACAGGCATGAGTTCAAAATCCCAGCTCTACCACTTACAAAGCTATTTGACCTCCTGAGTCTGAGATTCCTTCTATGCAAAATAAGGATGATAATTATTCCTACCTTTCTGGGATGCTGTGAAAATTGAATGCGACAATATATGTAGAGTGCTAGGCAAATACTTAGTGCACGGAAGCAGCAGACATAGTTTACACATATATATACATACATTTTAATCTCTCTGAATCTCTGCATTAATAGACGAAGCTATTAGATAGTAAACCAAAAATCCATGGCTAACATTTACAATGAAATTAGATGACTAGATTTCTTTTCAAACTTCAAATACAAGCTGGTGAGTACAAACCACACAAGAACAGAGTGGTGTCCGCATCTGTGCATAAGAAAGCAGACAGAGCAAAGATGAGGACCTGTGGGCTCCTTTGGGAAGAGCCATGAAACTGGGAAGGTTTTATCCAATCCACAGTGGGTGAGTGCAAGGGGCTCTCGGTGGGGACTGGAGGGACTGGAGGAATCTAGCCCTCAAGCAAAGGCCCTGCACTGAGGAGAAACTGCCAGAACGCAATCAAAATTATGCAAAATAGGCTCAATAGGAAAAAAAGGGAAAAAAATATCCAGATAAAAGTGGAGGAGGAGAGCAGAAGTAGGAAATCTTGGAAAACAACACAAGAGGGAATTCTCTGAAGTTAGAAAAGTTACCCTGAACTAGGCCTCTAAAATTTCAGAAAACTGATTTCACATAATAATGAGCAGCAGAAAAGGATTGAAGTCAAGTCCAATGCAAAGTTATTATAAGATAAAAGAGAATAAAGAGTAGAATAAAATCACTATAGATAATAAAGACATGACAGAAAACAGGAACAGATCAAAACTGTAACTTATTTCAAAATGAGCTAAAAGACATTAAGAAAATGTAAAAGAACAGCATAAATCAGAATTAGAAAAACTCAGAAACCAGGTGGCAAAACAGGAAAGAATTATAAATAAATGGGCCGGCCCGGTGGCGCACTGCTACAGTGTGCCGCTTGGGAGCGCGGCGGCGCTCCTGCCGAGGGTTCAGAAAAGAATTAAAAATAAATGAAAAGGTCATTTCAGAAATGAGCACTAGGGCCGGCCCGGTGGCGCACTGGATAAGTGCGCCGCTTGGGAAGCACGGCGGCGCTCCCGCCCCAGGGGTCCGAACCCA
>NW_007731598.1:93953-124427 GCF_000696425.1 Galeopterus variegatus
AAAAAAAAAAAAAAAGAAAGAAATGAGCACTAAACTAAAAGAAACACAAAAGCAAATAAGCACAAAATATGTCGTAAAAGAATAGAAGGTATGAAAGAGGAAATTTTTAAAAATCAAAAAGAAAAAAGAAAGATTAAAAGGATTAAAGAGAAACTGACAAAGGGAAGATAGGAAAATACGATTCAAATTACATTATATAGAAATCCCTAAGGAAGAAAAACAAAATAAGGGAGAGAACAGAGACTAAAAACAAATCAGAAAAACTTTCCTGAAATTAAGAAAATTGCAACTATATATTGAAAGAGTACAACACACATCTAAGAATATCAGCTCAGTATGACCAACAAAATAGCATATGCTAGTAAAATTGTTGGATTTTAAAGAAAAAAAGCTCATTGAGCAACTAAGAAGAAAAGGCAAGTGACTTATAGAGGAAAAAATTGGTTTACCATCAGACTTTACAACAGCAATAAGGTATGACAGAAGAAAACAGAGAAACCTAATTAGGACATTCAAGGAAAGAAATGTCTAAGGGAAATATGGAGAAAAAGATTTTTTTTTCCAGTGAAACTGACTTTCAGGTATAAAAAGAGTAAACAAACTATTATCAACATGCAAGAACTCAAGAAAACTCTCATGAGCCCTTACTGGGGAATATACTAGAAATGAGCTTCAGAGAATCCAAACCACTAGAGAGACATAGACACAAGAACAGATGGTGAGGACTAAATATGTGAAATATACAGTAGTTACAGAACTAAGATCAAATGAGCATTAAAATGAGAAAGCATAGTATTAATGGCTATATATTTAGGTAATGTAGTTATAGAATAGCTATAATAATTAAGGGGGGAGTGGGAAAGGTACACAAAAAAAATTGTTTTAGTTATTTTCAGTAATTATATTGCCAGAATAAATGATTAATTCAGCAAAATTCTCACTCTGTCATCCCCTGTGTCCTTAGAACTAAGATTTTGATATGCAAGAAAGGAAATACAGAGGTAATACACAAGTTAAGTAAAAAAAAAAAAAAAAAAAAAAAAAAAAAAAAAAAAAAACTGCATTCCAGAATTTAAAGTAGAAATAGTATGAACTCATGAAGTAACATTGTCCACTGAAGACACCTATAAACAATAACCACCCCTAGTGAACAGGTTGTGGTTTTGAAATACTATTTCCCCCACAAAAAAAAAAAAAAAACCCAAGTAATAATCTTGGAGAAGTAGCTTTTTCCATGTCTGGGGCACAGATTGTACAAGACAAGCCTGGAAAACCTTGCTGTGCCAAGTACCAAAAAAGTTATCAAAGAATCATGTTAAAAGGACTTGGAAACTAACTTGTTCCTTCAGAACTTTATTTTACACACACACACACACACACACACACACACTCACACACCCATCCAGCCCCCCATTAGCCAGTTATGGATGTGGGCTGCTCCAAGGGACACAGTGTGACCTTAGGCTAAGTAGCTCTATTCCTATGAGGGTAATTCCCAGACAGTCATTCAGCTGAGAGCTGCCAACAACCAATATCCCCAGGTGTTAGGGAAGGAGTACCTCAGTCCTACAGGAGGATCTAGACACTGTACTACAGCATCCATTACAGAGAGCAATTCAACCATTTCACTTCTCTTCAGTCAATCTAAGTGTCAAGCCTACTTTGTCTCTACAAGCTTGCATTTCATCTTGCCACTTCCATACCTATGGAAGTGAAAGCCTATGTTCTGAAAAAGAGTTTTGCTTCAAAGTTTCTAAGATGTCTAGGCATTTAGCTGTTAAAGGATTTTCTATGCATATCGAATTCAATATAATTGAAAACTTGCATCATCTTGCTATTATCACAACATTTTCACTCACTCATTCAATCCATATTTATTGAACACTTTCTGGGTCCAAGCACTGGGAGCTTTCTAGGTGCAAGCACTGTGTGATGAACAGAGTCCCTTTCTGGCTAAAGTTTACTGTCTCCAGCTTACCATTCCATGTTGTTCAATTCTGCATAATGATGACATTCTGAACATGTTCAGAGTAATCCTTCATTCACCTCCATTCTGTGGATGAATGCTGCAGAAGTTAATTATGCCATTCTTGAAAAGTCTATACACTTTGAGATTTTTCTGTGACATTTCTTCTCTAAGTGGCTTCTTTAACTTGATATCTATTTGATATTGTAGAAAGAAGAATTAAGCAGAGGCTTTAGGTTGCAATTCAAGATAGTGTTCCTGACACATTTATAATGATTGGGTTTCACACTCTGGGACAGTTGAAAAAAAAAATCACACCACCTGTGTTTGTAATCATTCTATATCATTTACCTTTTGCATAAATGCATAGAACATGTGGTGAGATTTAATTCCCCGTGGGTCTTTCACATTTCTGCATGTTTAGAGCTTAAACTAATACTCGAGCAATGGAACATACTTCTCACTTTATAATGTTGCTTTTGTCATGACTGATTTACATGCTGGTGTCACCCACACTATAACGAATTCTTTTAGAATAGGGGACTATATTCTATTCACCTTTTTGTCTCCAGCCACAGTGCAGTCTCTTGAACATGGGACTTAAACTTGGGACAAATTAAACTTGAGGACATGGAGATGCAATATGATTTATGCATGATATTAAAAACTTTGCTTTAGTTAATGTTAAAGCTGTTGTTTCGCATTTCTACCAATAGAGTTCAATAGAAGTGAGTTCAAAACCCCAAATTTAAATTTCACTGACTTCAAATAATTTTTTTCAACAGTAAAATCCAATATTAAGGAAAATATGACTTTTATCTATAAATTGTTTCCACTTTTCATGAGGGCAATCTGGTAATAGTTATAAATTTTTATGTACTTGAAAACAACAAGTTTGCATATAAGAATTTATCCTAAATAAATAATTTTAAATGTACACAAATACGTAGCCAAATGATGTTGAGTTTTTACTTTTATTTTTTTAATGCTTCCTGGAAACTTAGGTGGTCCATGTTATTGGTACTCACTGCACTTTCTGTAATTTAGGGAATATGTTCTATATAGAAAAAGGGCTTCCAGAATCTCTCAATTTTTATTTTCCTAACTCAAAAAGAAACAAACAAAACAAAATTTGAGCCTTATGCAAAAACGTTAGACATTTATTTAGGTTACTTATGGCTTCTAGCTGTTATCAATATACAAAGATTTTAGGCATAGGTGTAGATTTTTAGCAACTGTGTAAATGAGCACTTAAAAGACATAATTTTGACATATGTTTTACTTTCACACATATTTGGCCTTTGTACCTGTTGGAAGAAAACATTTTTTCTCTTTGATAAGCAGCAGAAATTTTATCAGATTTTGTAAAAATTAACAAATTACAAGAAGTCACAGATAAATGTTCTATGATACCACTTTACTAGAACAAGAGAGTCAGAAAATGTGGAGAAGAGGTAAACAAGCTGGGAATCCCTCCTGGTGGATATGGGTGCATAGGTGATTGTTTCTATTCTCCCAGCTGCCATCTAACTCTAGAGAAAGGGATCAGCAAAGATTCTCCTAAGAGCTCCTGCAACAATCCTCCTTCCCCTACTGGCCTTCTACCCAGGTGAGTTCCAACAGGGTTTCCTCTAAATATTCTTGGATTTGTGGCAGGTTAAACTGCATATTGACCCCAATTTCCACTACCACCACCATGACCACGAAACTTAACCCCAAACCCAGCCTGCAGCAAAGACCACACTTGGTCACCCTCTGCACCCAGGCCCTGGAGGCAAGGCCTGAACACTGTGGGACTAAGGGCAGTATATAGCTTTGGAGTCATCAACTGCTTTCAGAATAACAGAAATATGTGAGGAGATCATCCTTAGTATAATTTAATAATAGCAAATTGATCCAAACTTAAAAATAGTTTTCTGTTACAGAGAAGTAACATTTTTCTAAGGGATTTACTTTAGAACAGTGCTAATTAATCTCTAAACGACAAGGGTGTCGTTTCATGCTGTTCCTGAGAAAGAGCCTCTCTCAGGGCACCAGCATTTTCTTCCCAACCTCGGAGGTTCAAAAGTTCCCTAGAGGAGGCCTGCACGGTTGCACTCTGGACACCACCCCTGGGCACAGCCTGCAGAAGCTTCCTCCCTGCTCCTCTCCAGCAGCTCAGCAGACACCCCCAAAATAGATAGAAATGTAAGTAGGAACAGAACAGGATGCAGGGAGAACAGTTTAAAAATCCCAGAACTTTATAAAACTGAACAATTTTATGGGCTCTGAATGAATCAGTATATATGTATGCATAACTTCAATTCTCTTTTTCTTTATTCCATGGGATGAGGGGAGGAGGTTCCATAGTTACAGAAGGTACAAAATTTCAGAGTCATAGCCTTGGGGATAAGTGCTCAAATTTCCCTTGTGTTTCACAATATTGAAGTAGAGAAACCACTTACAGCTATAGAAATATTAAACTGAACTTTGGCCAAGGGCCTCTTTGGGGGAGGAGGAAGCAGATATAAATCCATTAATGTAGCTATTTGGGGGAAAAGAGATTATGATGGAGCCTCAGGAAGACAAAAGATCAGTTCATGCAAACAAAATTATTTACAAGTGAGGAGTATAGGAAGTAGCCATGGAGTTAAATTTGGAAAGATGAATAGGTATCAAGGTGAGGAAGGGCATTTGGGACATGGAGAATAGTATCAGGAAAGGTGGAGAAGGGGAAAGGAGCGTGGATAGTTCAGAAGAACTGGAACATCGATCTTGATGAATGGGGATAGTTACCTGAGAGTAAGGCTGGGGCCAGGCCATGGGGGGCCTTTGTACCATACCAAACACTTTGGACACGACGTCTCAGGAGGTGCAGCTCGGCCATCAAAATCACCTCGTCATTGCTCTTCAAGAGCCAGCCTTGTGCCCAGGAGCTCCAGTCCCTGCACTGACATTTATTCTCTATGCAAGCGAATTACCTCATCTCTCTGAAACACCTTTTATCCATCTTTTAAAGAGGGGATATTTACATCTATGTCATAGGATTATCATGATAATTAAATAAGCTAATAATGTAGGTGAAAGCATATAATACAGTGCCAGGCATGTAAATACTCAGTAGACACTATTTTATTTTGCTTTATGTTTTCTTCTATATATTTTTATGTGATGGTAGCCCTACTGGAATGAACTTTTATCCCTTCCACATATTCGAATCTGACTTGATTTGTTTGTTTATTCATTAGCCCATTCATTCAGCGATGGTTATTAAGTGCTTGTTATGTACCAAGAAATGTGATAGGGATTGAAGATAGACATGACACTGCCTACTGTGTGGAAATGAGAAATAAATAAATACACACAGGCGATGTAAAAATAATATGAACTCTTCCTTGACTGCTCCACTTGTAAGTGATCAATCATCTCTGATTCTTTATGCCACTTTCACCACTTGGGGCAAAATTACCTCGAGATGTGTTAACTTTTCAAGTGGCTGTGATTCATCTCCCCAGTCAGATGTCAGTTCCATAAGGAAGGGCAGCCTATCTTCTCATTTTTTGTAACCTCCTCAGTACCTTGATCATGAGAATTTAATAAATACCCGTTAATGGTTGTAATGAGGTGGAGAAGCAGGACCTTATTCACTCATACATTCATGCAGGTAAATTCCTATCGTTAATACACTAGCACGCTGCTCATCTTCTTACTGGCTTATCATGTAATCAATATTAAAGGAAACAAGGCATGCATTGTTAAGTTTCCACCCATAAGACTAATGTGTCCTACCTCATTCCCTACAACTAATCCAATTCCCAAACTTCTCCAGTCTTCAGCCCCACCAATACATCACTTATATTCTATAGATGGGTGCCCTAGCTTTTTCTTTCCCAGAAAAAAGTAAAATTTTCTGGGTGAACGTTTCTCAGACTTTCTCTCTCCTATCCCTCACCTACACACACGTTGATACCCCCCATCTATTTCTGTCCCTCCCCAACCCATTATTGTTCTTGCTTAACATTACACACTTTCTCTTCTGAATCTGATTTTCTCCCAAATTCAGAGGAATCTTAATTCTTTCCTTATTCTTCCCTGTCCCACACTCATTCCCCAGTATTTTAAGTCTTTCTCTATTGGCTACTTCTTTGGAGCAAATAAGCATGTTCAAGTTTCTCCAGAGAACTAAAGAGTGAGAAAGAAGATGCAAGAGGGAAGGAAGAAGAACAAAAGAAAAGCCAGTCCTTGACTGGTTCCCTCCACTAATTACCTTATCTCTGTGCTCGGTGCAGAGCCAAGCTTAGATTGGGTGTAGGCAGCATTTTTAATGACTTTCTCCAAGATTACAAAATAAATACAGTCTCAATGCAGAAGTCTTAGAAACCATATTTCATAGCATTTTTTATGTCTGTATATTTTCTTCAACCTAATTTTTTAAAGGAATTTACTTTTCTAATTGGAATTTATTGATTGTACATATTTGTGGGGTACAGAGTTATATTTCAATACATGTATACAATGTGTGATGGTCAAATCAGGGTAGTTAGCATATTCATCATTGCAAAAATTTAACATAATTTTATAGGCAGTATATTTTTTCCTCATATGACTGAATCATAATTTACTTCATCAATGCCTTAGAGTTGAACATTAAAATTCTTTTCAATTTTTATCATTATAAACAATGCTGCAATTAGTATCTGTGTATGCATACTTTTTATGCACATCTCTCATAATTTCCTTAGTAACAAAGTGCAGTATCTTGGCCGGAGACCACATTTTGGAAGGTCACAACTAACCCGCCTTAAAAGAGTTTCTTTAACATCTATGCTTATTTCCCTGACAGTCACTCTTCAGGCCACAGAAGTCTTCCACCCCCATCACATTACTGGATCTGTTTGAATTGTCATGAGTGTCCAGTGTCTACGTTGGTCTCATTAATTCCTCTAAAGCATTTGGCACCATCAACAACCCCTTCCCACCGCAATGAAATTTTCTCCTCTTTTAGTTTCTGTCACATCACTGTTCCTTGGGGTTTTTTCTTGCTTTTCTGTGTCCCTATCTTCCAATTCATTTTTTTCCACATTGTATATGCTACCTGTTGAAGTTGTTATACCATCCTTGACCTTTGTCTCAGTGTATTTGATCTTCCTGGGTGAACTCATCAACCTACACTAAACTCCCATCTAGAAACAGAAAACTCCAAAATCTCTACCTCCAGTCTAGAAATGTCTCTCCTTAGCTCCAGGCCAGTATATCCAACCACAAACTGGGCATTGTCTTCAAACTCAGTATTTGCAAAATTGAACTTATTATCTTCTTCCCAAATTCATTCTTTGGCCTGTATTTTATGTCTCAGTAATGATGACTCTATGATAGCACCTCGTCGTCCAAGTTAGAAATCTTGGAGCCATCCCCACTTCTACTTACTCACCAAATCCTACTCCTTATCTCCTTAGAATTATCCTTTCCTTTGAACTGTGAATGTTAAAACCCATGATACATTCATTATATAACTCTTCATACTTTATGATTGGCCTTTCATATTTTTCTATAACCAATTATTCTATGGCCTTTTGGTCTATGTCATATCCACACTGGAAACTGGGTTTCTGTCCCCAGTCCATAACACTGAAATCCTATTATGGTAAGAGGAGAGAGAAATTAATATCTTATTTGTTTATATGCAAGAAATATTGTTGAATTGAATAAATTGATAAATAAATAAATAAATGATGGCATTATGCTCCTTGGCAAAATTCTGAAGTAAGAGGTATGTCTTTGTTTCCTGCCTTCCTTGTGCACATCCCTTCTCTTATTTTTTCCTCTCCCAAGACGCTCAGGCCTTTCATGTTGACCACTCTCTCTTGTAAAACAGAAAAGATCACCTGATGAAAAGTTGCACTGTGAGATGTGTGACAGCTCTCCCAGAAACATTTGCATGTTGAGAAGTCAATGGGACAGCATGACTTAACAAAAACAAATGGATGACAAGTGGAGGACAAGTCTAGATTTACCAAAGATGTCTGCAACCGTCTCATGTTGTCTGTGTATGGCAGAGACAGATTTCTCATATCATATAGTAGTAACTAAACTTACTTTGATTTGAAAAATACACTAGAGTAGATTCCAGTGTCTCTCATCCATCTCATAGAAACCACAGTCTTAGTTCATGAACTCTTCTTGGTTGCAGGCTCAGTGACATGGACTACATTAGGGAAGTCAGTGGGGAAGCTAAAAAACGAAGCTAAATTCCTATAGTCTAAAATGGCCCTTGTTGGTACATGGCTTTATGTCAATAAGCCACGTATCTAAATCTCAGAAACTATCTTGTCCTTTATTCAATAGTTTAAAGGAGGAGAGAAAAAATCTTCAGACCTGCTAATTCTATGCGCAGTTCTTGCATTAAGTCATTAAATTCCCTCTTCAAAGCTTCGCTGGTACTTAAGTGGACTTAAAAGAAAAGTGCAGGCCAGTTTGTAGTTCGAGAATTATACAATACTCAGTCGGCTTTTCCCCGTGTTTTTTCTTTTCAAACTCACAGTGGCCCCCAGCCTTATGTGGAGAACAATGTACTCACAGTGATGTTGGTGGGCACAGCACTCTCCCTTTTTTTCAGGCCACAGGAATTCTCATTACACACAGCGAAGATAATGTTCTACATTGACACACTGGGCTCTCCCAACATCCCTACACTCATGCAACACGTTGTTACACTGGTGAGTAAAGAAGAAATTTCAGGGGGGGATCAGGACAGCAAGAGATTGGTCTTTGAAGTGCTATGACATTATTTCACAAACTGCATATCTCATTCCAAACATATGTTGTACTGTAGACACCATAAATCTTACCCCACTTTTTTTCTTTAGTATCTTCTAAAATATATTTTCTTTTATTCCTGTGAAGACATTAGCATGAAAAACCAAAAAGTTCCCATCCTGCTACCCAGTACTACTTCATTTCACTGACACATACACCTGCCTCTGTTGCTTTCCAAACCAGAAATCCAGCAAATGGCCTCACCAGGGGCTGTTTCCGGCGTCCCCCGTCCCCCACCAAGATGTGGTTTGAAGAAATTAAATGCATGCAGCAGCCTGCTGTCCTCCTCCTTTGCGTGTCTCCTCAGAAAGTACCCTGCAAGCACAGCACTGCATTTATTATTCTGCGGGACATTTATTATCAACTGTGTGCAAGGAATTTACATCCCCCACCATATTCTCATCCTTCACATTCCAGAATTCTCTGCCAGGGCCTGTTTTGTTTGTTTTGTTCAGTGGTGGTGGTGAGGTTCTGAGAGGTAGAGAGGAAGCACACAGGGGAGTTCTCGGGGTCAGTGTCTGATTTCTCAGCACTGCCGTTCCCTCCTCTGCTCGCCAGCTCTCCGCCCAGTCCCGTGCCCGACCCCTTCTCTTCAGGAATGCTAGCATCTGCCGTCCCCTTCGGACCTTTATCCTTCTCCTCTGCAGCCTGGTGGCCACAGCGGCTTCCTCCCTGCCGCGGTGCAGGCCCAGCACATGCTCCTTTCCAGGGCAGAGTGACAGCTGCGCAGGTAACCCTTGGCTCCCTGCCGCCAGTGCTGCCTCCTGCCCTGCAGCCCCCCAGTCTGGCCGTGCACCCCACTCCTGCCGCTCGGGTGCTGCCTTCACCTGCCACGTCCTTCTGCCCAGAGGAGCTAACGCCGTTCCAGGATTATGGCAAACTAAGCAGCAACCTCGTGGGACCTGGGTCACCATGTGCTGCCGCAGCTGGAAGGCCTCAGTTCCCTCTGCAAGGCCTCGCCTTCCACCTGCTGTGCGTCTTCCGAACCTCGACCTCCACCCACAGGCCACCCCACCGATCCTGCGCCAGGGGCGAAGCCCCAGGGACCTTCCCTACGGGGAAATGAACCTGGGTCCCGAGGGGACAATGAGCCTGGGTGGCCTGCACCAAACTGGGGGGGGGGGTTCCCCTTGCCCCCTGCCCCCCAGGGTTTGTGTATAGATTATAAATATATACGGGGTAAAGGGGGGGTAGGGAGGGGTGGTGGGGCTGGGGTCTTGCTTCCTCTCATCCCCCTTTCCCTGGTCTCCCATCCCTAGGGCCATTTGTTAAAAAAAAAAAAGAATAAAAGAACTATTCAAAAAAAAAAAAAAAATGACATAGAAACGTCCACTTCCGGTCAGCATAAATAGTAGATTACTCCCAGATTACCCCCTAACTAGAACAACTAATATATATATATATATATATGAAAAAGTGGTTTCCAGGACATCAGACATCAAGAACAATCGTCACTAAGAAACAGGAAGGAAATGAAGTGAGCCTTAGAATGCTCCACCCTACTAACTGGAGAGAGTTCCCGGGCTGTAGGACAGGAAAGGAAAATCCATAAAAGGCCCCGAGGTGCCCCTGAGTGAAGAAACAGGAGAATCTGGATGGGCCAAGGCAGCTAGAATTCATAGTGCAAAGTACCAGAGAGGAGGGAGCTTGAGACAGAGAACTCTGGCGATCTTTAGTGGGTCTCCCCAAAGTGTAAAAGAATTATGCTTCATCCTAGAATTCTGCTCAGAAATAACACAGATGATAGAATTAGTAGACAGATGTTGAAACAGTTATTATGACTGTATTCTATGTGTTCACTAAGTTAGAGAAAAGATTAAGTAGAGACGTGAAAATATATAGAAGTATGAAATGAGAATCAAACTTCAGAAATGAAAACTACATGCCTGAAATAAAAAATACACTGTGTAGGAATAATAACAGATTAAATGTTGCACATAAAAATATTAGTGAATTTTTAGATATATAGCTAGAAACTATCTAAGAAAGAAAAAAGACTTTTAGAAAATCAAGAGATTCCATGAATTGTGAGACTTCAGGAGGTTTAATATACATGTAATTGGTGTCCACAAAACTGAGGGAGAGGTAAAATATTTCAGAGTATAATGGCCCAATTTTTTCCAAATTTGGTGAAAACTGTAAACTCACAAATCCTATAAGCTCAACAAACCCCAAGCACAATAAAAACAAAGAAAACTACATCCAGTAACATCATAGTTAAGTCAGTCAAAACTAGCCATAAAAAAATATATACTTAAAGCAGCCAGAGGAAATAAGGCTCGTAATGTACAGAAGAGCAAAGATAAAGATAATAATGGACTTCTCATCAGAAACAGGACAGTGAAACAACATCCATTAATTACTAGAAGGATAAAATTGTCAACCTAGAATTTTATATGCAGCAAAAACATCTTTCAAAACTGAAGGGCAAATAAAGACTTTTTGAATTGTACAAAGCTGAAATAATGCATTAGAAACTATATGGATAAATACAAAACCTTTTTCTTGTTATTTAAATCCCCCTAAAAGAAAATTATCCTTTAATGCAAAAATAATAAAAATGTATAGAGTGGATCTTAAACATCATGAGTAGTTAGGAAAATGCAAATTAAAATCACAATGAGCACTTTTAAAACACAATTTAAACCACTACACAACAATAAAAATGTCTAAAATTAAAGGTACTGATGGTGTGGAACAGCTGGAACTCTCCTGCACTGCTGAAGGGAATGTAAAAGGTACAACCATTCTGAAAAATGGTTAAACAATTTCTTAAAAAGTTAAACATACACCTACTCACAACAACATGGATGAATATCAAAATAATTATGTTGAGAGAAAGAAGTTGACAAAAAAAAATACACGTGTAAAATACGAAATAATACAAACTAACCCTTATTGGTGGAAAGCACGTGAATGGTTTTTTGGGACTGAATAGGATGGGGAGGGAATTTAATGAACTTAAAGCCATATGATAACCATATATATACACATAGATATACACACATATATGTTATAATGCTTGAAATGAAAGTTAAATAATATATTTTGAGTATATGCAGTTTATGTATGCCAATTATATGTCTATGAAGTTTGGGGGGGGTTTAATATAAAAGAATGGAATAAAATACAAGCTCTATGAGTTAGGGATTTTTTTGGTCTACTTTAACTGTGTTATCCCAAGGATAGATACACCACATATACTTATTAAATATTTCCTGAATCAAAACAACTAAGAAATCCTGGCATGCAGTTACAGTTGTCACATATATCTGTGCCATGTTCTCTTTTCACAGGGCCTTGTGTGCAAGAGGCCCCTTCTATTAAGATATGGCCCTACTGTAAATTTTTACTAGCTGAGCTGGTGGCACTCTGTGAATTAAAAAAGCATTAAGCTTACCAATACTTTTCTGACTTTTCTCACTTGACTACTGCAGATTCTTAAATACTGGGTATTTTAAAATATTATAAGAACTCATTTGTTTCAAACTTGGAAACTTCAAACTTGGATAACAGAGACTGCTAGCGGTCTACCAAATATTCATAACATAGAGCTGCTGCTGGGAAGGGGTTGCCCTGTTAAAGATTGCATTTCTCAGCCTCAGGCCCTGCTAGCTAATTTGTGTGGCGTAATGCAAAGTAAAAATGCAGACCCTCTTTTTTTAAAAAAAAGTTAAGAATTTCAAGATAGTGGTAATAGGGCACTGAACTAAGCATGGAGCCCTTCTAATCATGGGGCCCTCTGCTGCACAGGTCACATGTCCATGAACACATTTACATACCTTCTCCACTCCTATCCAATTGGCATAGGAATTAAGGGAAGGATATGATTGGATGTGTCAACAGAACAAGAGCAGAAGTGATATGTATCACTTCAAACCAAAATGTTTAAGAGGCATGTGTGCCTTCTCCAGCCTGCTGGATATCAATGGTAGAGTGATCACAATGCCTTGTGTTGAGCATGTCAGAGCCTCCAGAGTCTTGAGTCTCAGAATGACTGTGTGCCACAGAGCCTGCCCTCCCTTTCCATACTTAAACTGGTACCAATCAAAAATGATGAATGGTACTTAAGTGCACAATAAATGTCTGAAATGATGAGCCCCTAAGATTTGGGGATTTCCTGTTACAAAAGGTAGCATTACCTTAACTAATACAAGAGTTGAGAATATAAAACTCTGAGCCAAAATCCCTTAAGATGCAGAGAGACAAAGGAGTCCACTGTTCCACTCATAACAAGTCAAAGTGGGTCAAATCTGTTGTTCTCTCTATAACCCAAAATAAAAGGCTTAGAGAAATGCCATTTAAGAGAAAGCTATTTTTGCTCATAAGCCAGATTCCATTCTACTTAGCAGTACCATTACCTTTGGAAGACAGAGCTCACTTTCTCTCATCATAAAAAAAGATAATGTTTTGGATGTTATTGTAAAAATCTTACAAAAATAGCTAAAAGACTACTGTATAACAATGAACTTAAAGTCATATGATAACCATACATTGGACAGCAGGGCTTTCAAGTTCAACATTTGAGGCAATAATCATCTTTTAATCATTGTAATTTATTTTATGTCTAAGTAAGCAATTTCAATAGCAAAATATTTTTAAGTAAGCATATGCAGAAACTATACAATTTAACTTAAGCCCCCATTTTCCCAAACTCAAAAGATTTCTGAAGGCCCAGCCCAAGCTCCGACACGGCCTTTTATAAGTACAGTATTTTACCCACCATATTCTCACATTGAAAACCAACCACTTCCACCTCAGTAGAAACAAGCTACTCTAAAATGTGAATTCTCTACTCTGTCTTTTTAATTCTTTTAAGTACAAGATATATATAATACATGCACAAATAGTAAATATATAGCTCGGTGCTCTAGCTCAATGGGAAGACATCCACGTAACCACTTCCCAAGTTAAGAATTAGAACTGTCCTAGACCTCAGTTTGCTTGCGTCCCCTCCCAATGACAAGTCCTTCTGTCCTCCCCATAGGTAACCTATATCTTGACTTCTAACGCCATAGATTAGTTTCCCTATTTTTGAACTTCATACTCATATAAATGCAATCAAACCATCTATACTTTTTGTTCTCCCAACTTCTTATTTTGAAAACTTTTAAACCTACAGAAAAGTTATAAGAATAGTACAAAAAAAACACCCATATATCATTAACATAGATTTACTAGTTGTTAACATTTGGCTACACCTGCTCACTCTGTCTCTTTCACTCTTGACAGATAGATAGATGATAGGTGAAGATAGATAGTAGTTGATAGATAGATAGACACTAGGTAGGTGGCTAAATCATTGGAGAGTAAGTAACAGGTTATGGACATAACACCTCATTTTTAAGCAGCTCACTATTCATGCTCCAAGAATAAAGCCATTCTGTTATATAACCATAAAATCATCACACATGAAAATTGACAGTAATTCTATAATACCTGCCATACAGCGCATATTCAATTTTCTTTAATTATGCCAAAAATGACTTTTATAGACTTTATTTCTAAGCAGTATTCAAACAGGTCTCATTCATTGCATTTGGTTGTTAACTGTCTCTTTAATCTCTTTTAATCTAGAACCTAACCCCTATTTCTTTTTTCTCCATGGTATTTCCTTTTTAAAAAATCTAGACCAATTTGTCTTTTAGGGTACCCAACATACTAAATCTAGTTCTTTATGGTGTCATTTGACTTGTGCCTCTATCACCTGTATTTCCTCTACACTCTTGGTTAGATCTAGAAGCTTGATGAATTTATGCTAAATATTCTGGCAAGAACACCTCATAGAAGGATATGGTATCTGTATATCTAACCCATACACTTTCATATCCATTCATCTCATATACCTTTCTTCCCAATTCTCTGTCACTGTTGCCAAGAATAGCAGCAGTTAAGCCCCAGGAACCCCTCAGTAAAACCAAAGCAATTAACAAAAAATATGGAGGGAGAGAAACTTGGCAGTTTGACTTAGCTGGCCACAGTATCATTTTCATTGAGGTCTTAGTTCCCTGACCCTCATGATTGGCTTCTACGGTTTGAATATTTGTGTGTCCCTCAAATCCATATGTTAAAACCCTAAGACTCAAGGTGATGGTATTAGTAGGTGAAGCCTTTGGGAGGTGGTTAGGTCATGAGGGCAGATCCTTCATGAATGGGATTAGCATCCTTATAAAAGAGACCCCAGAGAGCCCTCTCACCCTTTCCGTATGTGAGGTTACAGTGAGAAGACGTCCATCTCTGAGGAAGTGGGCACTCAGCAGACACCAAATATGCCAGTTCCTTGATCTTGGACCTTCCAGCCTCCAGAACTGGAAGGAATAAATTTTGTTTGCTTATAAACCACCCAGTTTATGGTATTTGATTATAGCAGCCTAAAAGAACTAAGACCGTGGCAGAATAGAATCTTTAATTTCATGTAAGAACAAGATACTTACTATTATCATTTTTTTTAGCAAAAGGTAACCAGCTCTGTTTTTTGCAGTTACAATTTATTAAAGACAAATATATCCCCAGTACATTTCATGCCTATCAGCATCAAAAAAGGCAGGAAAAGAGAAGTGAAATTAAATTAGAGAAGTCAATAAGGAGACAATAACACTGTTAGAGAGGCGGCTTTCAAACTTTTTAGACCATGACTCACAATTAAGTATACACAAGTATATATAAACTGAAACAAACATTTCATAAAACCATGCTATCCTTACGACATGTGAAGAAACCCTGATATTTTATATACTGGTACTTTTTTAAAAGAAAAGCATCTGTGTTTTATCCATAAAATTTCATAACTCCCAGTGGGTCATGCCCTGGAATTGGGAAGGGGTGAACGCAGTAGACTAGCTAGGCAGGTATTTAGCAAGGAAAAGAGGAGAAGTTAGAATAATAGAAACAGCATATCTCTGTAGAGAATTATCTGTCACATTGTAATTATTCAAACCAGTTTTTTCCTTCAGCTATAACGTCATATAAAGATCAATTGGAATCAAAAGACGTGAGTGTGAATTTCCTTTTAACTACTTCCAGCTGGGTGACCTTGGGCATGTCCCTTGGATTTTTCTGGAATTGTATTCTTCCACTTGAAACAAAGATAACACCAAGTTCACAGAGTTGCTGCAAAAGTTAAGGGAGAAAAAGAATGTGAAAGGGCCTGGCACAAAACAAATGAATGCCGTCTTGTGGGTCCAGGGGATGAGTTCTAAAGCCATAGTCCAACTTCCCTTGTGCTTGAGGAAACCAGAGAAAGTCGACTAAGTGAGCTTTCTCGGTCATTTTAGAGTGTGTGCCATCACCCTGACAAACCACCATTCCTGGTGTTTCAGGTAGTTTGGGAGAAGGGTAGGTTGGACAGTGAGCAGCACTAGGCAAAAAAGATCTCAGTATGTATCTAAATTGTCTCAGAATGACATGATTCTTGGATAAAGAAACAGTGGAAATTGGCACAAATGATCGGCTCAGATTATATAAATTTCCTGCCATGAAAACAGTAACTGAAAACTAGTAAAATGCTTCAAGTTTATGCTGTTCTACTCCTCTAAGCAGATGAGTCTTGCTTATCATTTGTTTTAATTATTCCTGATGTGTTGCCTATCACATCACAAGCTCCTTCAAAGAGAAAGGAATAAGCAGTTGTCATAACAACAAAGCTCTTCATTACCCTGGGAACCTTCGACAGCTTTATTTAAAATGAAAGAGAAAAAAGAACTCTAACCAATTAGCTTTATCAGTCTGATTCATGTTCTTCTTAAACTGATAACAGTGTTTCCTGAAGAACTTACAATTTGATGGGGAATGTGTCATGAATATTTATGCTAACATAAAACTCTGAGAAAATTGGCAAGCTAATTATCACTTGGAAGGTGTTTCTGGTCAAATTCCTGCCTGGTGATCCATTTGATTTTTTTAAATGACTTTTATTAATCAAATCAAAGAGTGAGTAGGACTTTTGCCAACATCTATCCATTGGTTCAAGAACAGCAATGAGACCTACTCAGGTTTAAACGTTAAAGCCAAGGCTTCGCCTTCGCTAATTTGATTTGCGTTAACTTTTCATTCAGTGAAACCAGGAATGTTCTGGCCTCCCTTCCTCCCTTCCTTCTCTGTGCCAGAGATACAGCAGAAGTCCCTAGACAATTTTAATTCTGCCCTTCTCTGCAGAATTAAAAAAAAAACAGATGTTTTCTTCTGGCTGCAGGAGATAAGAGTGAGAAGTAATTATTGTTCTGGTCCCAAATCCCACAGGTGTCTTCATTCCTGCCCTGTGACCACAGGCAAAATAAATAGTAAATCTGAGAGGGTCTAGTTGGGGCACTCTTTAAGTTCAGACTTGAAGCCAAATGTCTGAATATCTCCTGCAAGTGAAAAACTATGTAGTAGTCAGCAAACTTTTTCTGGGAAAAGCTAGATAGTAAATATTTTCAACTTTGCAGAACATAGAGTCACTGTCAAAACTACACAGCTCCACCATTGTTGAGTGAGGCCACCACAGACAATATGTAAACCAATGGGCTTGCCAGAGGTGGACTAGCCACAGATGCTGACTCCAAAGACTTCCCAAGAAATTAGTTATTTACCAACAAAGAAACAAGTGCATACATTATTTTAAAAAACAATATTTGGATAGCATGTTTACAAAGAGTTTTCACATGTGTTATTCCATTCAGTCCTGAAATGAAGATTACTCTTAGAGGTAAGCATTATCATTTTCTTATCTCACACATGAGAAAACTAAACTTGAGGTGCTCAAGTAATTTCCTTGTTTTTCAAGATCAAACAGCTGATCTCTTGATAGCAGTTTCAATGCTCTTTCTACCACACATCCAGCTGCCTGGTAAACAATGCACTTTATACAGACTAAACAGAAAGAAATATAAATGATAATAATTTCTATAGGTGTAGTTAATACTCCGTAGAGTGAAAAAAAAAAGTATCAACATTCAGCAAGCCACTTTGAATCCTCTATGATATTAAATCAAGCATTAGACAAGTTGTTAGCAACTAGAAAGCCAGAAAATTCTGTGTTCAGTATTAACCATATAGGCCTAGTTCACTCTGAGCTGCCTGGTTTTCGTTTAATTCCCAAACTAAAACCAAGAAAGACTTGAACAGTCATTTGGGATAAAGGAAGGAAATTCACCCAGAAACAGTCTGCACTGAATCAAATTTAGGAGTAGTTATAGATCAGGCTTGGAACACAGAGTCTACACGTAGGAAAGATTCTTCAGTTACCAAAGATTGTGCAGGCAACTATTACTTAATTATGACAACTCTACACAGTCAGAATATTGCATTAGGAAACACAGATGCACCATCTGTTAAGGGAACATGATTTAACTGATTTTTTCCTAGACTTTAGCCCTGTAAATATTAACTCTATATTGTTCAGCTCAAATGAAAGTCTTCATAAAATATGTTGCTGATGAGGCATCTGTAAGTGATATCCTCCACATCTGATTTAATTCAATTCTACAAGCATTTACTAAGTGACTTCTAAGTATCAGACATAGTAAAATAATATCTTCCTTCAAGTAGTTTACACATTCAGCAATAATAATAAAACGCCTATATAAATGAGTATGATACAAGACAAAATTTAGTTTAGGAAAGGATTTAATATTACATGGATTCAGAGAAAGAAGAGATGTGGACAAAGACAATGGAGGTTTCATGAAGAAAGGTATTTTAGTCTGCTCAGGCTTTCAAATAACAGAAATGTATTTCTCACCGTTCTGGAGACTGGGAAGTCCAAGATTAAGGCACCAGCAGATTAGATGTCTACTGAAGTCTCATTTCATTGTAGATAGCCATCTTCTCACTGTGATCTCATATAGGAAGGGGTGAGAGGACTCTCTGGGGTGATTTCTATAAGGGCATAAATCCCATTTATGAGAGCTTCACCCGCATAACCTAATCTCCTCCCAAAGGCACCATCTGCTAATACCATCACCTTGGGGGCTAGAATTTCAACACATGACTTTGGGGAGGACACGAACATTCAGATCAAAGCAAAGCAGATCAGGGGAAATTCCAGAAAGAGTGAATGACAGGAAAAAAGAGGGAAGGTAGCAGTCCTGGCCCCTGAACTTGCATGACCAAGGAGACTGGGGCAGAAATTGAGTTGCAGGTTGGGGATTTAGCTGGTTTACAGTCTGCCACTGGGGTTAAAACTGGAAGTCTGTGGACCATAGTCAGCCTGGAAACTTTGCATTGTCTTTTTCGGTTTACGCATTTTTTGTTTTTTAAAATTTCAATCATTCAACTATTTAAAAGTTGGAAGATTTAATGTAAGTGTTAGATTTGGACTTCTCTTAAAGAATTGGTAGATCTGGCAACTAGGGGCACCATTACTGCATGTCAACAATTCGGGCTGTGTACAAGCTAACCTCATAGACAGGGTGTGACCTCTTCCATTTGTCTGGTGTCCTCCAGACTCCATTTACATTGCCTATGTGGTCATTTGTAGGCATTTGAGTTTGCAACAACTACTTCAAAAAAAACACATGAAATATCTTCTAAGATGAAGTAAGAGAACTTAAAACAATTTCAATATGATTAGGAAAGTGCTTAAAATTATCCTTTTCAGTTCAAAAATAAGTGACTGAATATTAAGTTATAAGCCATAAATTAACAAAATAGGAAAAGTAGATTGAACACCTATACTACAGAGAAGATAACTGAGTTGCCCATAAGCCAAAAATTGTGAGTTTGATTCAGCAGACAATAGCAAGCAATCAAAGGGTTTTGCACAGAGGAGTGATATACTTAAGCTAATTTTGGCTTTTTCAAAAGATGTTAATTCTGACTAAAATAAATTTTGAAATGTATATGCTTTGTTTCAGCAAGTAAACAGGTTATTTTATGAGCTATGTTGCAACTAAATGTACTGTGAAGTACACTGATGTTTTGATTTATAAGTTGGTTAACCTCACTCATTTGTCTATAACTTTTTTTCAGTCCTCTGCATGAATTTCAAAATGCCTTCCCATAAACTCTAGTATAAATATATGTGGAACCACAATCATTAAAATACTTTAGTTTATAAGTTGTGTGTTTGCCTATAACTTTCCTTTTCTTTATACCACTTATAGGTAATTATTTCCAAATGGAACATAATTCATGCTGCATATATTCTAAAGTTTATTTATAAGTAAAAGGCAATCATTTTTGAGACATATATTCTGAGATTGCTCACATTTGCTGTTAACTTTTTTTTGAAGTTCACTACAAAATGCCAAAATATCAGTTGATTACATTAAGGAATTTAAAGTTATTTCTTTCATAACATTTATATATGCATAGTCAGCTTTTTGAGTAAGTAGTATCTCTAACAAGGACTACTTTTATCCTATATTTAAAACATTCTTGTTTTACTTATATATTCATATAACAATTTTAGTAATTTATGGCTTATAACATAATTGTTACCTTTTTTGAAATGAAAAAAAGTAATTTTAAGCATCTCTGTGTTGATAATTAAATTAGTTCAAGTTCTCTCACCTTTTCTTTTTTTTTTTTTTTTTTTTTTTTTTTTGTCATCCCATTACCTTTGCTCTCCTAAGGTTATTAGTCACTTCTCCCTTTAAGATGTTAACAAATGTATAAAATGTCAAGCCATGCACTTGGGCTATTGGCCAAGAATAAGTCCAGCAACAGCTACTCGTTATCTGTCAGCTAACGTTATTTTTCATTTCTATTACCACTATATTGCCTCTAGAACCATTTGTTTTTAGAACTATAGTCTCCTTAGTATATAACAAATGAGCTTGAATTTGACAATTGTATAAGAATTGCATGCATTTATTTCCTAGATAGGGCCTGCCTGATGACAAATTTTAAAATAATCTCCTCTTCAAAGCAAAGGATCTTACTTAAGCCAACAGATGCTTGTCCCTCACAATAGAACTGCAAAGAAAACTAACTATAATTAGGTTGATAATCATTGGGTTTCTCTAAGAGATAGCCACATATATGCACACATTTAGTTGGTCGTTGTGCCATTCGTTCCTCATAAATCAATCTGGCAGGTCCTTATAATCATTTGTGCTTTTCTCCTTCGTTGTTTGGTGTCTTACTTGTGCTGAAATCCTGAGATCATGTGTATTATTCCAAGTGTGTTTTCACCAGGGAGATATAAACAGACATGTCTATATTCTTCCTGATCTATAGTGTGATTTCTTTGCTTAGTCTATCTAGTTATATCGCCTTTTTTTCTGCGCCTTGTTCCTAAATTTGATTCAGTGCTGACTGTTTCTGGGTGAATTTCCTTCCTTCACCCGAGTCCATTGAGCATTACTACTTTCCAAGTTTTCCCTCCTATATGAGTATCTGTGTTTCATATTATACTTTCCCAAATACATTCACTTCATTTTACCTCTCTGTATCCTTAGTCAGCAAATTTTCTTTTCACATCTTATGCTCATTAAACCCAACAGGAATTTGGTGATGATTTTTGAGAGTTCCTCTAATAAATAATTGAGTCAAATTCCAAATATGTTACTGATATTAAATTTCATTTATATCACTAAACTATTCTTGATCAAAGTATTACGTTGATCTAGCAACTTTGGAATTAAGTGATTTCTACATTTGCATGCTCTATAGAGTAAAGCTATAAAGCTATGTCTACATGAAAGAAAAAACCAAAAACCCCAGATTATTCACAGCAGAGATTGACAATGGGATATGCTAAATTTGTAGGAAATATCATTGATCCCATATTACAAATTGCCTCAGTACATATCTTACAATAGGATATTATGTTGCAATTTAACAATTATATCTAAGTTTTTATGCCTTGTCTCCTCAAATAGATTCTAAATGCTTGAGAATAGAGAGTGTGTGTGTGCATGTCTGTGTGTGTGTACTACAAGGTGTACATAATAGGGACTCAGAAATATGTAAAGAAGGAAAGAAGGAGGGAAAGGGGGAGGAAATAGGAAATAGGAACAAGAGTCCTTGAACACCACCAGGATAGGAAAAGCAGGAATCCAGGCTTCCTGATCACCAACTCACTTGTCACTAAAATTTCTATGGGGAAGAAAAGGATAGTGGGAGAGGTAGTTCAATCGCATGCTGTTCATACTTTTTGGAAGAAAAAAATCAGTGCTATCATGGAAAAAAGGAAAATCATCAGTGTGCAGAGGCTGAGATAAACATGAAGTATAGACAAAACCAGGCCAGCTACAGAGCCAGAGTGGAAGCCCCTGGGGTCCTGAGATGGGGGCTGAGGGCCTCAGCACCCCTCTTTCCCTTTCCCCACCATCTCCCCCTCCCCTCCCAACATCATCTTAGAATGTACTTAATAAAAAAAATAAATTAAATTAAATAACATGAAATATAAAGTATAGTTACGTAGCTGCCGTTGCATATTCAGCACATTTTTGTCACTCAGTACACAGCAGAGACTCAATACATCTTTGCAGGATCTATTAATAGTAATATCTCACTATTTACATGAACTTGATCATATGCCAGTCACTGTGCAAAGAGCTTTATATGGATTATCTACTTTGAAAAACTCATTAAATTTCTATAAACAGGTAATCAATTCATTTTACTTATTCAATGTACATGACTCACCTTATTGAATTCCTGCTGCAGTTCTATGTGGTAATTACTATTATAATCCCCATTTGTACATTTATACAGATGAAGAAACTTAGGCTAAAAATGATGAGTAACTGACCCAAGATTTTACAGCTAGCTAGTAAGTGGCTGGGCAGAGTTCAAACTCAGATGCTCTGTCTGCAAAGCTTGCATTTAAACACAAGTCCAGAACTTTAGGGACTCTACTACATAAGGTATATGCTTTATTAAGACAGAATTATGCAGCTCTGTCTGCAGGCTCTGACCCATGCTAGGCACTGTAACGTTAACTCTAATAGTTGAGTCCTATATATAACAATATCCAAAAGAATGATGTAGCTTTGAGACTCCATTGAGAGATTTCTGGGTAATGCCTGAATACAACTACAGGAATGCGAGTTATAATTATTTTGCTGTTCTTAGGCCTAACGATAACCAACAAATTATTAACACTATACAGTGTCGATTGCATACCAATTCCCCTTTAGAACTTTAGGCTAGTGTGAGCAGAAGAATAGCTCATTTCTATTTTATCCTGGTCTTGATCTTTTGCGTGTTATCCTAGTTCTTCTATACTCTTATGCTCCAGGATGGTCTTCTCTTCATTTTTGAGGTGTCTAGGACAAATTCTTGGTCTTTTCAATTACAAATGCCCACAGCCGTTTTCAGGTGCCCTGCTCTGTAGGTTTCCTCGGTGCTCTGCTCCCCTCCACTGTGTAGAGCTCTAGGTGTTACCCACCTCGTTTGTTTTTGGGCTCAGAGCAGTCTGTCCCCTAGAGCTCTCTCTACCGACTACTGTCTCTTTGGCAGAGGATTAAAGTGTAGATTTTGAAGTCCACATTCATTGGCAACAAAAACGGCTTCCCATCTTGAAAATGGGTTTCCCCGTGTCTCATGCCATGATACTCTCTGTCAGTCTACACATCCTGTTGGAAGTGGTGGTTCAGAGACATGACCGCATAATCGTTTCATGCCCACTACGTGTGGGCTACACATCTGCATGTTCACTCTGGAAAAGAAAAGTCTAGAAGGGGCTGAGTCTGGCATGTTCAGCTTCTTCTCTTGAACTTACAAATCAGACAGCTGACAGGAAAGGGTAGGAGGATTTTTCTAGCAGAAATCCCATCACATGCAAACATGAGGCCAGAATGATTACACAAATAATAAATAAAAATGAAACCAAGTATAGTTGAGTCAGGGAAAACTTCCTTGTTCTTGGAACACTAAGGATTTATTGAGATTAGGGAAAACCTCTCTGAGTCATGGGTCCACAGGTTAATTAACACTGATTTTGAGGGTTTGTGCATACAATGGTTTCAGTAAATGATCATAATACTAATGGTGACTTTCATTCTGAAAGCAAAAATTGCAGGTGAAGCAAAGATATGTAGATCAGGAATTGCAAGCTTTCCCCTCACACCTGAATTAAAATAAATAGCAATTTAAAATACCGTCTACGTAACAGTGAAGAGTAATTATGACAGTAATTGGAGGAAATATTTTTAATGAAGCATTACATGTGGAGACAAGTTTTTTGAATAACCCTGTCACTGAAAATTCAGTATCACCTTCTTGCAGGTTTGGATTTATTAAGCTATTTTCCAATATAATCTAAGAAGAAACAAATGGTTTCAACCATAACAGCTCGAGTAATCACCCATAAGACCTCGAGTAATGGTGGATGACGATTCTCTCATTCCGGAGGCTGCTGCAAACACAAGAGTCAGTCATATTCCAAAGCTGTTGCTTGTTCCTAAGAGATCAGGTCACACCGTTGAGTCCCTCAATTTATTTAAATCTGTTATTTTATTTCAAGTGCTAATTGTGTCTCACA
Organism: Galeopterus variegatus; assembly: GCF_000696425.1. Classification (NCBI taxonomy): domain Eukaryota; kingdom Metazoa; phylum Chordata; class Mammalia; order Dermoptera; family Cynocephalidae; genus Galeopterus; species Galeopterus variegatus. Next base: position 118,130 of record NW_007731598.1, read on the forward strand.
ACAAACAGAGACTCCTCTCAGCTGCAATTACTGGCATTACAATAGATAATCAACAGGAAAGCCTGAAGCAGCAGAGCAGGGAGAGTTGCCTTGGTTACAAACCTGAGATGCTTTTGGTATTACAATTCTAGCCATGTCTCCAAAAGTTGCTAAAACAAGAGCAAAGTATTGCATTCTTTTTCTTTTCTTCTTTGTGGCCCACCCAAGTGAGTTTTAACCCAGATGGAGGCTTAGTCTTATACGGATAAGGAGGCCTCTTCAATAAACAACCCTGCAAAACAGGGCTTTCATTTAGAACACCCCTATGGACTTTCAGCATAAAGAGAAGTAATCAGAGTAATTGTTTTTAGCTAGAGTAGCATATTACTATATTTGCTCTATCCACAATGATACAATGTGGCCATTACTCTACATTATACTCTCATCTCCCTTTTCTTAAAAGCAAATGGAAAAACAAATCACCTTATGGCCCATCTCTATTTCAGCCTCAAAATGCTGTTTTCCCTGAGTGCAGATTGAGTAGGGCCAAGGGAGCAGGCCAACAGGTAGACCTCCTCACAGGGCTCTGCTAGTAATTGTTTTGTTTTGTTACCTCCCCATCTATTTAGTAAATCGAGGTTTTAAAAATTAGGATGATTATTCAGATAGTGATCTATTAATATAACTGGCAGTTTAGGAAGCACATAAGAAAACGCATGCTGTTCTTATAGAACAACATCTTGCTTATCAGGCTGTATTAGTGGCTAGTAAGATCTCCCTCTTCATTCATTCAACCTGGCTACAGGAGATTTTTTGTTTACTTTCAAAATGTTATGTCCACCCCCAAATGACTTACATTTTACCTACTTCAGTGTAGATATTCAGAAGTATAAACGATGAATACCATTTATTAAGGCCTTAAGGCATGACTACCCTTGTACTAGAACTTTACACAAATATTGCGCTAATCACAATGTACAATATTACAATGCAATATTTACAACGTGCAACAATCCTATCATGAAGGAATTATTATCCCTATTTATAGGTAAAGAAACTAAGTCTTACAATGTGACTTGAAGAGATTTTTTTAATCCAAAATATTTTTACTAGCAATGTAAAGTGGAGTTTAAGAGCAAGAACACCTGGATTAAAACCCTAGCTCTGACACTTAAAGCTATGTGGTTATTGGCAAGTTACTTAAACTCACACTGACATAGTCTTTCTATCTATGTCTTTCTAAAATGAGGAAAATAAATAAATAGGATTACAGTGAGAACTTTGTACATTAAAATATGTAAAGCCCCCCTTAAAACAATGCCAGGCACATGATAATCATTCAATATTAACTTTTTAAATATCTGGAATATTATATAATTTCCCAAAGTGACCATGTTTTAATGTTTTAGTTACATTACTAAAGTTATTTCTTGTATCTATAATAAGTTTAATCATTTTTATCAGAGTCATTGAAAGTTATAAAATATCAGTGTGGGTATAGTATATCTGTACCATGCTTAGCATAGTTGGATATGCAAAACAAATTTTAAACATAAACATTTATTATTATTTTGTTATTTATATACTTAGTAATATTTGCAACTGGCTTTAGCCTTTCTTTGTTAACATTATTTTCTGTAGGTATCAAATATCTGTATCAAAGCTAACACTGTGCAAAACTATGACAAGAAAACCCTCCAATTCTACAGTCCACCCTCCTAATAATTTCATCTGTGTGCCTCTCCAGTTCCATTAGAATCTACCTCCCTAGGTTTTCTTCTCTATCAAAACCGGTTTTCAAACCTTTCCATTCATAATAAGTGTGCTGGTTATTAAGCTATTGTCTTTCAGATCAAAATTCATCCCTCTATATTCTGATACAATAGGTAGGGCTTGACAAAAAGAATTTCTCCTTTGTCTATCAGGCACAACCCATAGGGGGCAACACAGAGAGAGAATAGGGACTTGCTTTTCATTTGCAGGTTGTTCATGTATTGCCAGCGGCAGTAGTGGTCCCAGTTTCCAGCTTTGTTCATCAATCCTTAGAGGCATCTGGTGAGTTGATCCTCTCCTTAGGGTTGTGAGTACTAAATCCATAGGCCACTCTCACTTCCTGAGATTCCAGAAGCAGCTAAACAGCTCCTCCTACCCAGATGTCTGAATTCCAGCTCCACCAGGCCTCTTCCTGAAGTCTCTAGATTCAGACAACTCTGACTTCTTCCCTTAGTTCTCCACGGCCTGGATGGTAGCTACTTCCTGTAATTACTATCTCTGTGCTGCCTAAATGTTCATGTTGTTTTTTCAATCTTCCAACATTTGCGTAACCAATTCCATTTTTTAAAATTCCCTCTATTAAAACACCTAATGTGGTTTCTAATCTCTTATCCGAATCCTAACTGATCCAAAAATACTATATATATAACTGTTCGAAATGTTATATTCTTAGAATTTTTTAAAAATATATCGAGAAAAAAAGAATAAAGGAGAACTTTAGGCACGTTTCAGTAGATAGAAAAGATTTTGTGGAACAGAAAAAAATTTTTCCCTGAATCCCACCCCACCCAAAAAATAAATTATACTCCATGTAGGCAGCAAAATCTGCCCACAGCTTAAGATCCAACATTTCCTAACACCCACCTTATGGAAGAACAACTAATAAACTTATTAATTAGGGCTTTATGATATATGTATTATAAAGAATTAGCCAGTTTCAAGTAACATGACTTTAATGATAATGTATTTGATCTTTCACAGCTTGGCTTTTATTCATTGCCCACCAGATTGAATCAACGGTTTTATTTTCTGGCAACCATATTCACTATCTAGGCTTTCAGTTCAGAGAGCATCTTCTGTTATTTATTTTAAAGATACAACAATCATTACTAGCTGTTCTGTTTTGTGAACATGCCTCCCTATATTAAATCTCAGCTATGGGCCGGCCCAGTGGCGCACTCGAGAGTGTGCCACTTGGGAGCGCGGTGGCGCTCCCGCCGAGGGTTCGGATCCCATGTGGAGACCGGTTCCCGCTCACTGGCTGAGCGAGGTGCGGGCGCAACACCGAGGGTTGCGATCCCGTTACCGGTCAGTAAAAAAGACAAAAAGGAAAAAAAAATAAAATAGGGGTCGGCCCGGTGGCGCACTGCTATAGTGCGCTGCTTGGGAAGCGCAGCGGCGCTCCCGTCGAGGGTTCGGATCCCACATACAGAACCGGTTCCCGCTCACTGGCTGAGCGGCTGCTTGGGAAGCGCAGCGGCGCTCCCGTCGAGGGTTCGGATCCCACATACAGACCGGTTCCCGCTCGCTGGCTGAGCGAGGCGCGGGAGCAACACCGGGGGCTGCGATCCCGTTGCCGGTCCCGGTCCGGTGCGGGGGCGACACTGAGGGTTGTGATCCATTGCTGGACACGGAAAAAGACAAAAAAAATAATAAATAAAATAAAAAATAAAATAAAATAATAAAATAAATAAATAAATAAATCTCAGCTATGTTCCTATTCTATTTGGTTTTTCAACTCCATCTCTTACCTGTTCTTTCTTATCCAGCACACACTCTGGACACCAATTCTTGTTTCCCTAATGAGATTTCTTTGGCATGTTTCCCTCTTTTGGGGAACCCATAGACATTAGCATTTGCCCCTCTGCTCATGACTTTAATCTTGTCTACCAATTCTCCATGTACCCTTCCCCTAATCCTGCATTCGAATCTCCAGATTTCTAGTGGTCACACTACTACTTTTGTATGCTGTGATCGCCTGTGCTACTGGTAGCTGCCTATCAACCACACCTCCTGATATGCATCTCCTTGTATAATCTGCTTTCCTGGAGTCTTCACTGGCCCTGTGAAGAAATAGCAGAAGTGACTCAATGTCAGTAAATATTAAGAAGGGTTGACAGCTTTCACTCTTGCCCTGAGACTACAAGAAGAGAGATAAAAGTCTGGCTGCCCCCGCTGAGTCTAGCTTCCAGACATTGTGCCAGCTGAGGACAGCCACCCAAGTAACCACCAGCAAGACTGGCAGAAGACCACCCAACCAAGCCTGGCCCAGCATGCTAAATAAATCATCACATAAAATTGTTATTATTTTAAGCCACTAAAGCTTTGGCATGGCTTGTCACACAGCAATAGATACACTAGCTGGCCCCAAGCTGGGTCCTCTTTCCCCTCACACAGCTTAGTCTTGCATCTGAATCTGACCTGACTCACTGCCGCCTGCAAGCTGATATGGAAACTGTTGCAGTGACACAGACACTATACACATGCTTTGTTCACCAATAATTCTTGAGTTATTTTGCCACTTGGAATTTTGTGTTTTGCTGCATATCTTTGCTATTTTCCAGTTTTGTCACTAATATGATATTTTCATCATCCTTGCTTAACTCATTTGTCTGATCTCTACTGCCAGTCAATCTTCCTCCCTTGCTGTATTAGTCAGGGTTCTCCAGAGAAACAAAACCAATGGAATGTATACACGTACACACACACACACCACACAATATATATTTAGGATGCATAGATATATATATATATATTTTTTTCTGTTTCTCTAGAGAACCCTGACAAATACAGCAAGGAAAGAAAGGAAGAATATATAGGGAGATTTATTATAAGTAATTGGCTCATGTGATTATGGCAGCTGACAAGGCCCACAATCAGCAGGGCATGTCTGCAAGCTAGAGACCCAGGAAGATCTGATGTTTCAGTTTGAGTCCAAAGGCAGGAAAAAGCTGATGTTCCAGTTCAAAGGAAGTCAGGCAAGAATTCCCTCTTACTAGGGGGAGATTCAGTCTTTTTGTTCTATCAGCCCTTCAACTGATTGCATGAGGCCGACCTCCATTAGGGAGAGCAATCTGCTTTACTCAGTCTACAGATATAAATGTTAGTTTCATCTGAAAACATCCTCACAGAAATATCACAGAGTAATGTTTGACCAAATACTGGGCACCCCGTAACCCAGTCAAGTTAACACATAAAATTAACCATCACACTTGCTAACAAATTAAGTGGTCAGTCAAGATTTTGCCCATGGCCAACTCAAACAGCTGTGATTGCGGAGGAGAACTTTGTGGTAATCCAGTGATCAGTCAGAGCTTTTGTCCTACACCGGGCCCCTGCCTGTGAACTCCACTGGGTCTTTCCTTTATGGGAGTTTTCCCTCATCTGCCAGGTCTTCGTGCTCCTTTCTGTGCTGCTGGAATGGCTCCTCAGTCCTTGGGCTCTGCAGCTCATGAGTAGTGCACATTAGCAGCTAAGCACTGAGAAAACTTACAGGATGCCAAGAAATGTCTTGGGAATAGTGGACTGAATAAGCAGGTGCAAGGTAATCTTTGAAACATTTTTATATATTCTGTATTTTTTAAAATGGACAGTGAACTTTTAGACTATATGATTTTTTCTCCAAAAGCTGCACTAGTCTAGTTAGGATACTTCTAGAAAAACTTAGACCAGGAATCAGCAAAATTGACTTCCTCTATTTTAAGAGTTTTTTGATGACTCTTTCCTTTGTTAGCTGAGGCATGTCAATAGCAAGTACAATGCAGGGTCTAGTAGTATGTGAAATTTTAAATTATTCAGAGACTGATTATGTGGCTTGTGAATTACTATATCTCCTTTCATATCTCACACTTCCCACATCCATTAGCATCTCCAATTAGAGTGCGGCTTTGAAAAGTGAAATTCATAACTTGGGATCTTCTCAATCTGAAGGAGACTTAAAGGCTACCCATGCCCCATCCTTTACTTTGTGGGTTAACTGTCTTAAGAAGGGAAACTGAATGAGAGGGACTAAAATTAAGCAGCTGATTATTTGTAAACTGATTTGCTTCTACCTTCAAGGTGCTTCCATGAAAGAATATGACAATAGTAATGAAAGTAAGGTTTGGAGATTTTATAAGGATTTTAATTTTCTGTGTTAGCCCTACCCTTTCTTCTATAGAAAATTGAAAATTGCCTTTAATGGATTGCTTCTGTTCCTGAAAGAGACAGTTAATATTTCCTAATCCAGTGTCCCAGTCCTAACTGATAGATATATATATGTACTGTTGTCCTTCACCTTTGAAAATGCTAATGTTGTTGGGCCGGCCCGGTGGCGCACTGGATAAGTGCGCCGCTTGGGAAGCGCGGCGGCACTCCCGCCCGAGGGTTCGGATCCCACATACAGACCGGTTCCTGCTCACTGGCTGAGCGAGGCGCGGGAGCAGCACCGAGGGTTGCAATCCCGTTGCCGGTCCCTGGTCCAGTACGGCGGCAACACTGAGGGTTGCGATCCGTTGCCGGACACGGAAAAAGATAAAAAAGACAAAAAAAAAAAAAAAAAAAAAAA
>NW_007731598.1:125427-134018 GCF_000696425.1 Galeopterus variegatus
GATAAAAAAGACAAAAAAAAAAAAAAAAAGAAAATGCTAATGTTGACAGTTATTGTCCTTGTTTATGATTGTAGCTAAGAAGACTTAAGCATCCACAGCTGACCTGCCACACTGCAATATGTATAAAATGCCCTTTCAGAGTGACAGCATCCCTTGACTCAAGCTCTGTCACTGGCTGGGTCCCTACAACACCCACAGCAAGCCAGCAGGCCCAGAAAGGGGACTTGACAGGATGGCTGGAGAAACACGGAACATAACCCCTCAGTTCACGCTGACCACAGTCCTAATATTTCAAATGTGTTTAAGGAGAAGAGAACTGGAGAAAGAAAAGAGAAAAAGGCAGCGGATACACACTGAAGGCATTTGATTCTGTTTCTAAGAGTTGGAAATTAACCCTGCAATAGGTGCCCTAAATCTGGATGGCTTCCTTTGGAGATGTAGGTACTCAGAATCATTAAAATCTTCCCATACCTACCCATATCCTCTAAAAAAAATGCCAGACAAGGTCCTTTATGACTTCACCTTTGATGATTTAGCCAGCCCTAAAGCAATATTTCTCAATGCATTCACTCCGCAGCACCCTCCTACCTCCAAACTCTGAATCCAACAACAGAATGATGTTCTTTCACCTTCCCAGACCTTTGCATATGCTGATGCCTTTCCTTGGAACAGTTTTCTGCTCTCCTGTGCCTGTCGACTCAGACTGCCAGACTCGTTCCAATGCTCTCTGCTACAGAAAGCTCGCCTCCCTCCAATGTGTTCTCGGGGGGTCTGTGGTAGCCAGGCTTTATGAAGCCTCCTCTCGATCCTTACGTCCTGATGGTCACACTCTTGCTGTCTCCTCCCACATTGAATAAAGCTGCCCTGTGTAATCTATGGGAAGTTGTCAAATGTGTGACTTTTAAGTTTAGGTCATAATAAAATAGGAAGTCCTGCCATGCTCTCTCTTCAATCACTTACTCTGGGAGAAGCCAGCTGCCATCTGTTGAGATAATTCACTCAACCCTATGAAGAGGACAATGTCAATGCTTGTGCCCACAACCCACATCAACTTGCCAGCCATGTGAGTGTGCCATCTTGGAAGCAAATTCTCCAGCCCCAGTCAAGCCTTCAGGTAACTGCCAAACTGGCTGAGCTTTTGAGAGATCCCAAGCTAGTATCCTTAGCTGAGCTGCTCCCAAGTTCCTGACTCACAGATACTGTGTGAAATAATAAATATGTATTGTTGTTTTAAGCCTCCGTGTTTTGGAGTAATTTGTTATGCAGCAATTAATACAGAGTCTGTCTTATATTTTTCCATAGTACTTTATGTCTCCCTCCTATTTTCCACAGCCTATTCACTTGTCTGTCTCTTCCACTAGCCTGAGATCATCTTGAGAACAGAGACATGGCAATTCATCTTTGACTTTACAGAATTTCAATAGTTCAGAGAAGGACTATTACTAATGGTTGTGCAAATTGTACACTTCGAAAGTGCCTGCCCAACATGCTGAAGCACATGGAGCTGAAGCCCAGCTCTCACTTCCTGAATGAACTGGATGCCTTGGGGAGGGGTGCTGCCTCGGGGAAAAAGAGGCATTTTTTTCCTTTGCACAAAGGCACCTTTATTCATTAAATCCTGTCAATGAACCACCATTCTAATTCATTCACTGTGTGAGTCAAGGTCCACTCAGGGGGCAGAAATCATAAATAGGTAGAATAATTAATGACAACAGGGGACTGAAGGAAGAGGGGGTTGGAGGTCAGCTACTCAGAGTAAAGGGAGCTCTAAACAGCACAGATATAACAGGTACAGGGAGCAGCCACTACCTCTAGGACTGAGGCATAGCACCCAAATAGGGAAGAAAACTAGACGAAAGACCCCTGCCTTCCAGGGCTGTGATACAGGCTTTGCTGGAGAGAGCGTGGCAGGGTCCCCTGAATGTCAGAGAGGTTTGCTGAAGCATGGCGAGAGCACACCTTACAGGGGAGCTATCCTTTGGAGAGATGGGGAACGATGCCCATGATGAAGCACGACGAACGCCAATGACAGCACACGCTAAAAACAGGACAAGGAGCCCTCCATCCTCCAGGTCCCTCCAGCAGCCTCTATTGACAAACTTGACATAGTGCCACTTGGTGGGGGAGAAACGTTCCAGTATCATCAACAGGGCAATGAAGAGTGGATTTGTGGCTGGAAAGCAACAGATTTACAACTGGCATGTTCAACTAGAAAGGGGCCTTTTTCAAATTTGTCCACCAGAAGGAATGACTTTTCCATACTCTCACAAAGACACTCTGTGGCCCTGTTTGGGTGTTTTGGGGTTTTTTTGTTTCGTTTTTTTTTTGTTTGTTTGTTTGTTTTTCCTTTTTGTCTTTTTTCGTGTCCGGCAACGGATCGCAACCCTCAGTGTCGCGCCCGTACCGGACCGGGACCGGCAACGGGATCGCAACCCTCGGTGTTGCCCCCGCACCTCGCTCAGCCAGTGAGCGGCCGGTCTGTATGTGGGATCCGAACCCTCGGCGGTAGCGCTGCCGTGCTTCCCAAGCGGCGCACTGTAGCAGTGCGCCATGGGGCTGGCCTTCGTTTTGTTTTTATTTTTTCATAAAAAGATGACCGGCAAGTGGATCTTAACCCTTGACTTGGTGTTGTCAGCACCACACTCAGCCAGTGAGCAAACCGGCCATCTCGATATGGGATCTGAACCCGTGGCCTTGGTGTTATCAGTACCGCACTCTCCCGAGTGAGCCACAGGCCGGCCCTCTGGTGGTTTTTTTAAAGAGCCATGAAAATATGGTTTGGGGTAACTGGTTTTCAAGGATTGTTCTTAGTCTGGCTTGCTGTTGGCAACTGTTCTGTTCAGCTTGCTGCTTCTCAGAAGCCATTTGAGCTAGTGTAATCTCTTAGTTATTTCTTTGGACATGTCTTCAAACTGGACTTAGTAGCCTTCCTGTCTCACATCTGGCTGAGTTTGCCTACATGGCAACTGGTTTCTTTTCCTGGTGGCTTCCTGTCCTATGAGACAGCAGCCCATACTCTTTGAGCATTGATGTCATATAATACCTGGACACCTTGTTATTGCAAATGTGGTCCTTGCAACTGATGTCATGTACATCAAGTATGACAGATAAAAGACGAAACTCCCCAGTGCTGAATCTGATGAGGTATTCTGTCATTTGGAGGCTGACTGGTTCTTAAAAGAAGTTTGGTTTACAATAGCTGTCAGAGAGGTATGGTGTTTAGTGACATCAAATCACAACAGTATCTCCACCAATAGGGATATAATAGTAATAGAAACTTGCATTGAGTTACACAGCATGAAACTATGGCTTGTCATCTCTTCCTATTTGTGTTATTTTTTCTGTAAAATGAAATGATAGCATTGGTATAAACACCTAGCAGTCTCTGTTTATCCTGCTGCTCTGAAGAAATACACTAATTATATGTTGAAGGAAATTGTTCTATTTCTAATATATTAAGGGTAGAATTAATGTCAATTAGTTTAGTCAACATTTATTGAATGTGGTAAAGTTACAAAGAAAGAAGATACTATATCCTTGCCCTAAACTAACATACAATTTAATATTTCCTGTCATGGCTTTCTGTTGAGCTCTGTATACTGGACTTTTTAAATATATTATTTCTCCTCTTTTCTCTGATATCTTGATATTAAAATGAAAGCAGAAAGAGCTTCACCAGGGCCAGCCCCGTGGCTCACTCGGGAGAGTGCGGTGCTGACAACACCAAGGCCACGGGTTCGGATCCTATATAGGGATGGCCGGTTTGCTCACTGGGTGAGCGTGGTGCTGACAACACCAAGTCAAGGGTTAAGATCCCCTTACCGGTCATCTTTTAAAAAAAAAAGAAAAAAGAAAAAAAAAAGAAAGAGCTTCACCATATGACTAACTGGATTTTGTTAAGCAACACTGTAAACAGCCCTCAAGACGTACATCCTCACCTACCAAAGAACTGCAGAACAAGTAAACAATTGGAAAATAAATTTAAATCTAGTCCTATTAAAATGTCTTTGGTCAACAATTCTTTATATCCTAAAAAAGTAACACACAAAACAAGTCTACAGAGAAACTTTAAGTGTTTTGCTATATTTCTTGGAGAAATACAGAGAAGATAAGATTTCCAAGCAAATAAGATGTAAAGGGCCTAATAACCATTCCTTTTAAGAAAGGAAAAACAGATAGCTACTGTCAATCAAACTTACTCACCGATGATGTATTTCCACAGAAGTTAAAGAAAAAGCTTGGTTAATACCAATCCAAAGAGGGCAGGAATGATGCTGCTGAGAAAGGAAAGGGGTCAGAGGTATAATGATGATAATAAAGATGATAATTAATGCTAACATTCCCCAAAGGCTTCGGGTGAGCAAGCACTGTTCTAAGCCCATGGGGTGTGTACTGTTGTGACCAGCCAGTATGACTCCACTTTTAACCACACTGTTCCACTGCACATTTTCCCCAACTGAAAATAGAGACACGCACTTTAACACGTGTTCGCATAAGATTTCTATTGGTATTGACCTATAAAATGTAGAACCAATAGTTGCTATAATTTTACTAAATAAATGGAAATGAGAAGAAAGTAAACATTATAAAGAGGCTGTGACATGCCTAGCACGTATGGTAGGTGATTTGCAATATACTATCTTCTTAAAACTGACTCCCAACCTTGTCAATAGTAAGTAGTACTTGGTATTCCTATTTTTATCCTTTGTCAATCCTATCTTCTGATAAGAGTATCAATACTTAGGGGGGAATAGATGTTTGGAAAGCAGTGAATAGGACACGTTTTGGTGTGGCTGTTCGGAGTGGTTTGGGGGAAGCAGAACAGAAGCCCCTCGAAGAAGAGTCATAGTTTTCTTAAGAACATTTGGTTGTATATTTCAGGAGTTCACTCAAACATGGTTAAGGCAAATGGAAAGGATTTTAGTAGAAAGCCAAAGGGGAGTCCCAAACTCAATTGCAAGAAGTACGTCCAGATGTCCCCCAGACAAGATCTGGGGAGTAAAATGTTGACAGCAGAGTTTGCTCTTTCCTTCTCACCAAGGGTCACATGGTCCCCTCCTCCCCACTGCCCGTCACAGTGATTCTTCTCTGTGTCAGCCTACTGGTCCTTCTGCTTGCTCAGGTGCCTCTGGGCCACCCCAAACCTAAGACAAGTCCAGCAACCTTGGGAGAAAGGAAATGTTTTGCCCAGCCCAGCCTTCGTATGATCTACACTTCCATCCAATTACCTATAGTCTGACAAGAAGTGTCAGAATCACGAAGTATAAATGTGAGGCTGTAAACGCCAGGGCTGGCGAGTGCACGGTGGCAGAGGGTGGGCTTCAAAGTTGTGCAGGCAAATTAGTCAATTTCTACTCTACATCAATACCAGAAGGAGGCGACTGCGACACTACTTCCCTGGGTAACTTGGGTAAGATACTTGACCTCTCTGTGCCTCAATTTCCTCATCTGTGAAATGGGGATAGTAAGGTGCTTTTGGTGAAGATTTTGTAATTTAATTCACATGACATGCTTAGACATAATAAATTTTACCTATTATTATTGTTGTATGTTGTTATTACCTAGGGTTAACTCCTAACACCTATAGATTTAAGAACCTAAAATATCTAAAGAAATTCAATACAATTCAGCACACTTCCTTGTTTTCTCATTTCCTACATGAAAATGATCAGATTCCGTAGACTGGGGGATAAAATTACTGAAAGATTCCAGAATGAAAGGAATGGGAGTTTTGACTCAAAAAAAAAAAAAAAAAAAAAAAAAAGGAAAAGGGTCACTCACACTCTTCCGCACTCTTTAGGCATAAATAAAATTTTTGTGTGGTTGAAGAAAAATGGAAAGTTTTTGTACTTCAAGGAGGAGCACAGAAAAGAATGAACCTTGGGCAGTGGTCCTTGGGGCAGGTGACTAACTACTATAATGGAACTGACCAGTCGAGTAGTCCCAGCAACCAGTTTCGCTGGCTTTTCCATTTAATTGACTGGTGATTTGACCACTGTAGAAATGTTCTGGAATGTGGGTGTCACAAAACAAAGCAGAACAAGTACCCCATAAAAATAGGTTGCCATGAAAGGGACAAGGCTCTGCTGGGAACTGGTTTTAAACAAACTGCACCATTTTGAATAGCAGAGGCTTTCCTTTCAAATATTGCAATTTCTGAAATAGATGTATAATTTTGTCATCATCCCTTGAAACAATTCTTCCTTCCATTACTAAGCCTCCATGTAACTTAGTTGACTATTATTCTAATTCTCTCCAGTCTTTTAATTTTTGTTCTTTCTCTAAATCTGACACATTGTGTGCTAAGAATTAAGATATTTTCTTAGTTTGTCCTATAAGAAGGAAAAATGCTTCTTTTCCTTCTCTTGCTAGATTGGTGTCTCTGCCCCTGCACCCCCTGTATTAACTTGCCGTTCACTTTGCACTGCCTTCTCCCTATCAAAAAAAAAAAAAAAGCTAATTTTTTTTAGTCCTTTTTCTCTGTACTGTCACTTCAGATTCACAGTTGCTAAGTATTCCAGGAGCCCACCAGAGGGACCTTCTCATGGTGTGATTTGCAAACTTTGAAATAACACCCACCAGCAGAAGCACCATATGCTACGGAGTTACACAGTAAACTGACAGGAGCATCTCATTTGTCATCTGAAATTCAGAAAATGTCAGCAATTTTTATACCCATTAATTGCCTAAATGCCTCTCTGGTTAGCATGGAGTAACATTTACTATAAATGTGCATGAAAATATAAAACTTTATATTGTGATTGTAGAGGAATAATAATAGCAAAGCCAGTATTAAGATTTCCACAACTCAATGAGCATATGGACAGAAACATCAAGTTTCTACACTTACTTTTTACCCTACGTGTGCACCTCTAGGTGAATGATTTTATCTGTAAGGTTTATGGCATTTGGACTATTCACATTCTATAACGTTGGTGATTCCAATGAACCTTTTTATGATAAAATAGAATGCCAAAGAATATTTTTAATCTATTAAAGGCAAACTTAACATAAAGCACAAGCTGTTTTCTTTGTGATTAATTTTCACCCAGCTGCACTTAGCTACAACAGAGCCAAGAGAGAAAACTACTTGGCAATTCTTCCTAATTAAAGGATGTTAATTACTGCTAAATACCATACACTTTCTATGTTATAAAGGTTCATCTAAATCAATGTTATTACAGTACTAGAGAAATTAACAAAATTTCAACTCTAGTAAGTGTGGCCAAACTACCCATTAGTTCATACTTCAAATGGGCTTCACAATGAGATCTCTGAATTGGTGTTATGTAAAGACTGGAATGTTCATGGCCTAGCACACTTAGCACATCTTTTATGTATTAATCATAGTACCTATGATGTCTCTTCTTCATAAGTAAGTGTTGATGATGTGATAGAAGCAGAAGCAGAGATTGTGGAAAGACAAAAAAAATGAAACATGATAAGACTCTGGATTTTTCCTCTAGTCTGAACTCGTCTTTGGCCAGCCTGGCCTCCAAGGAAGGAAGATGTTAGACTAAGTTCTCCACGACCTACGTGTCCAGTAGATCATGATGCCTAGCGACAGAGAGACTGACATTTACGGAGCCCCAGATGTTTTCTCACCTGACACACAGTTTTTCAAGGTAAATATAAATAACCTTTTAGCATAAGAGGACTTTGAGGTTCAAAAGTGAAAGTTCCCAAGTTCACCAAGTGGCGGCGCTGTTCAGGCGAACATCGTTTTATTGCACTTCGCGGATATTGTTTTTTTACAAATTGAAGGTTTGTGGCCACCCTGCATGGAGCAAGTCTATCAGCGCCATTTTTCCAGCAGCATGTACTTGCTTTGTGTCTCTGTGTCACAATTTGGTAATTCCTACAATATTTCAAGCATGTTCATTATTGTTGTATCTGTTTTGGTGATCTACAATCAGTGATCTGTGATGTTACTGTTGTAATTGTTTTGTGGCACCATGAACCACTCCCATGCAATACTGAACTTAATGAACAAATGTGTGTTTTCTGATTGCTCCGCAGCCAGCCATGCCCTGTCTCTCTCCCTCTCCTTATGCCTCCCTGTTGTTCCCTGAGACACAATAGTGGAATTAGGCCAATTAATAACCCTACAATGGCCTCTAAGTGTTCAAGTGACAGGAACAGTTGCATGTCTCTCACTTTCAATCAACAGCTAGAGATGATTAAGCTTAGTGAGGAAGGCACATCGAAAGCCAAGACCAGCAAGGAACTAGGGCTTTTGCTCCAAGCAGTTAGCCAAGTGGTGAATGTGAAGGAAAAGATCCTGAAGGAAATTAAAAGTGCTACTCCATTGAACACACAAACGACAAGAAAGTGAAAAGCCGTATTGCTGATATGGAGCACATTTTAGTGGTCCGAATAGAAGATCAAACTAGCCACAACATTCCCTTAAACCAAAGCCTGATCCAAAGAGCAAGGCCCTAACTCTCTTCAATTCTATAAAGGCTGTGGAAGGTGAGGAAGCTGCAGAAGAAAAGTTTAAAGCTAGGGCCGGCCTGGTGGCGCACTGCTACAGTGCTCCCACCGAGGGTTCGGATCCCACATACAGACCGGTTCCCGCTCACTGGCTGAGC
>NW_007731598.1:134487-138224 GCF_000696425.1 Galeopterus variegatus
GATCCCGTTGCCGGTCCTGGTCCGGTACGGGCGTGACACTGAGGGTTGCGATTCGTTGCCAGACACGAAAAAAGAAAAAAGACAAAAAAAAAAAAAAGTTTAAAGCTAGCAGAGGATGGCTCATTAAGTTTAAGCCTTATATTAGAAGAAGATGCCATCTAAGACTTTCATAGCTAGAGAGGAGAAGTCAATGCCTGGCTTCAAAGCTTCAAAGGACAAGCAGATGCTCTTTTTTAGGGGCTAATGCAGCTGGTGACTGTAACTCACAGCCAATGCTTATTTACAATTCTGAAAATCCTGGGGGCCTTAAGAATTATGCTAGATCTACTCTGCCTGTGCTCTATAAATGCAACAACAAAGCCTGGATGACAGCAAATATGTTTACAACATAGTTGTTGTGGGTAAATGTATCCCCCAAAGGTTCATGTACTGAAACATAATCTCCATTGTAACAGTGTGAAGAGGGTAGGAAATCTAATTATGGTAATGGAAAGGTGGGGCCTTGAAGAGATAATTACATTGTGAGGACTATACCTTCATGAATAGATTGATCCATTCACAGAGTAATAAGTTGATGGTTTAATGGGTGTGGTTCTGATGGCTTGGAAAAGAAAGCAAATAGGCAGGTTAGCTCTCTCTTGCACAGCCCATTTGCCATGTGACAACCTGCTTCACTGTAGAGTCATCACCAAGAAGTCCCTCACCAGATGCGCCCCCTGGACTGTGGACTTCCCAGCCTCTGAACTGTAAGAAATAAATTTCATTTCATTATAAATTATCCAATTTTGGGTATTCTGTTATTAACAACAGAAACAGACTAATACAATGGTTTACTAAATATTTTAAATCCATTGTTAAGACCTACTCCTCAGTAAAAAAGATTTCTTTTAAAATATTACCGCTCATTGACAATGCATCTAGTTGCTCAAGAGCTCTGATGGAGATGTACAAGATGAATGCTGTTTCCATGCCTGCTAACACCCCATCCACTCTGCAGCCCATGGATCAAGAAGTCATTTTGACTTTTAAGTCTTATTATTTAGGAAATACATTTTTTTTTTTTTTTGTCTTTTTTCGTGTCCGGCAACGGATCGCAACCCTCAGTGTCGCGCCCGTACCGGACCGAGACTGGCAACGGGATCACAACCCTCGGTGTCGCTCCCGCATCTCGCTCAGCCAGTGAGCGGCCGGTCTGTATGTGGGATCTGAACCCTCAGCGGGAGCGCTGCCGCACTTCCCAAGCGGCGCACTGTAGCAGTGCACCACCGGGCCGGCCCCATAGGAAATACATTTTGTAAGGCTACCACTGCCATAGATAGTAATTCCTTCGATAAATCTGGGCAAAGTAAATTTAAAACCTTTTGGAAAAGATTCACCATTCTAGATGCCATTAAGGACATGCATGATTCATGGGAGGCGCTCAAAATATCAACATTAACCGGAGTTTGGAAGAAGTTGATTCCAACTCTCATGGATGACTTTGAGGAGTTCAAGACTTCAGTGGAGGAAGTAACTGCAGATGTGGTGGAAACAGCAAGAGAACTGGAATTAGAAGTGGAGCCTGAAGATAGGACTGAATTGCTGCAATCTCATAATAAATCTTTTAACAGATGAGGAGTTGCTTCTTATGGATGAGCTAAGAAAGTGGTTCCTTAAGATGGAATCTACTTCTGGTGAAGATGCTGTGAACATTGTTGAAATGACAGCAAAGGATTTAGAGTATTACAGAAACTTAGGGGATAAAGCAGCCTCAGGGTTTGAGAGGATTGCTCCAATTTTGAAAGAAGTTCTACTGGGGGTAAAATGCTATCAAACGGCATCACATGCTACAGAGAAATCTTTTATGAAAGGAAGAAGCAGTCGATACAGCAAACTTTATCATGGTCTTTTTTTAAAAAATTGCCACAGCCACCCCAGCCTTTAGCAACCATGACCCAGATCAGTCCGCATCCATCAACACTGAAACAAGACCCTCTACCAGTGAAAAGATTAGGACTGGCTGAAGACTCAGATGATCGTTAGCATTTTTTAGCAATAAAGTATTTTTTAATTAAGGTATGTACATTGTTTTATAAGACATAATGCTATTGCACACCTAATAGACTACAGTATTGTGTAAACATAAGTTTTACATGCCCTGGGAAACCAAAAATAATGTGTGACTTGCTGTATTGTGTTATTTGCTTTATTGCAGTGGTCTAGAATGGAACCTGCAGTAGTAATTTGGAGAAATGCCTTTACTTAAACCGAGTCTCCCTGACTTCAATACACAGGCTCTTTCCATTAAATCATGGCCCCTGTTACATAAAGAAAACAAACAAACAAAAAAAAACCCCATTTTACTTTATGGTTAAATATTCTTCCTTCCCTTACCATTTGTCCACATGTCCTACTACATTTATTTCAGTTTGAGTTCAAAAGGTGTCTTGTCTTAGTCCATTTGTGCTGCTATAACAAAACTACTAAGACTGGGTAATTTATAAATAACACGAATTTATTTCTCATAGTTCTGGAGGCTGGAAAGTCTGAATCAATGCACCAACAGGCTCAGTGTCTGATGGGCACTGGCTGTCTCTGCTTCCAAGGTGGTGCCTTGTTGCCACGTCCTCAAATGGTGGAAGGCAGAACGGCAGAAAGGGTATAAAGGTCCCTCACACCACTGATCCGTTTACCAGGGCTCTGCCCTCATGACTTAATCACCTCCTAAAGGCCCACCTGTTAATACTGTCACATTGTCTAGAAGTCCCACATCATCCATCAGTTGCACTACTGGATATATATCCAAAGGAAATGAAATCAGTATGTCTAAGGCATATTTACACACCCATGTTTACTTCAGCACTATTTACAATAGTCAAGATGTGGAATCTACCTAAGTGTCCATCAACAGATGAATGGATAAAGAAATTGTGGCACAGTTACACAACGGAATCCTATTCAGCCATAAAAAAAAATAAATAAATAATAAGAATGAATGAAATTTGAAGCAACCTAGATAGAACTAGAGGTGAAATAAGCCAGGCACAGAAACACAAATCTGTGTGATCTTGCTCATGCATGGAATCTAACTAAGCTGATCTCACAAAAGTAAAGAGTAGAATAGTGGTTACCAGAAGCTGGGAAGGGGAGATGAAGAGGTTGGTCAATGAGTACAAAGGTATAGTTGATAGGACAAATTAGTTCTTGAACCATTGCACAGTAGGGTGAATATAGTTAACAACGATGTATTGTATATTTCAAAATAGCAAAACGAGAGGACTTTGAATTTCTCACCACAAAGAAACGATAGGGATCTGAGGTGATGGATATGCCAATTACCATAATTTGATTAATACATATTGTATATATGTATTGGAACATCACACTTCCCCATAAATATGTGTAATTACTACATGTCAATTAAAAATAAATGAAAATATAAGAAAATAAAAAAATACTATCACATTGTCAGTTAAGTTTCAACATATGAACTATGGGGGTGGGGGCCATTCAGACCACAGCACTTGTGAAGGGAAGAACTTGGCTCTGCCAGTGATGAGTAGAGTAACCTGGGGAATCACTTTGTGACTCTGATCCTCAAGTTCTTTACCTGCAGAACGAGTAATGACCCTAAGGCTCTCCTAAGACTGTGATGATGAAATGAGATAACATATTGGGAATGAAGATATTTAGAAACATATAAGTTGCAATACAAGCCAAGGTACTTTAGTCAAGTGCTGCACAGGAGAATGGAGAGG
>NW_007731598.1:138806-141019 GCF_000696425.1 Galeopterus variegatus
TTTATTGCTTACAGTTTCTGAGGCTGGGAAGTCCAAAGTCCATCTGGTAGTGGCAACAGTGGCCCAGGGGTCTCACATTACAAGATGGTGGAAGGAGAGAGGGCAGAGAGAGACAGAATCTCCTCCTCTTTTAAAACCCTCAGAACCACACCCCTGACCATCATTCTTAATCCATTCGCTACTGCACAGCCCTACAATCCAATCACCCCTTCAAGGCTCCATGTTTCAATTACCGTAATAGGATTCCCACCCTCTTAACCATCACAGTGGGGACTAAGTTTCTAATACCTAAAACTTGGGAGACAATTCAAGCCTTAGTGAGTTTTGGGGGACATAATTCAATCCACTACAGCCCGTATACCAGCCAGCCAAAAAATTAATTAATTAACTAATTAATTAATTAATTAATTAACGAATAAATAAATAAAATCCACCAATGGATATGGGCAGCTGCATAGCCGAATAGTTAGGAGCATGAATTCTGGGTTCAGAAAGACAGATAGACAGACCAGAGTTCAAATCCAGGCTCCTCCAATTTCTGGTTATTTAAGCTTAAGTTACTTTCCCTGGTCCACCATTAGTGTTGCATCTAAAAAATGAAGATTACAGTATTAACTATCTCATAGCCAAGGTGGTCTTCACAGACAAGCATCCTATATAGTCACACAAAGCCCAGTGCTCGGGGAGGCCTTCTTGGTTGAATGCTCTGCTGTCACTAACTTGAAATTCTTAATAATTTTCTCTTTGAACTCATATTTTGTAAGTGAGGTCCAGTGTGACAATGGAGCATGCACAAAACAGAGGAGATACGCACAATGAGTTTCTGCCTCCATTCATTGCTACTCCATTAACATATGGTGTTAGGGATACCCCGTGAGCACAGAATTCCAGGGGATCCGCCATGGAGAGGAGAGCTTGAGATTTAAAGCAAGTAGTAGGTAAGCATGTTACATCTGTGACTGAGGAAGTGGGGCAAGATCTGACAGCCCGAATGACCACCCTCTTTGAGCCAGAAATTGTTTGAAATAAAGAAGTTAGTTGTGTCCAAAGAAACTCAAACAACCAAGGAACCCTGTCAGATCCTTTCTTACTTTCTTGTTACTTATACTAAAAATGATATTGAAGGAAAGAGAAAGATGGGGCAGCACACAGTTTCTCTTTTCAGTCCTTCCTGACTCATCAGTAAACCAGAGGTTGAAAGCACTGGTAGAATGTGTCCCTCAGAAGAAGTTAAATAAAAACACTCAAATTAGTTTTGTGCTGCACCTGGTAAAGGTTGATGTATTAGTCCGTTTCTGTTGCTCATAACAAAATACACAGAACTGGGTAATTTATAAAGAAAATGAAATTTATTGCCTACAGTTTCAGAGGCTGGGAAGTCCGAAGTCCAGGGGACACATTTGGTGAGTCTTCTTTGGTGGTGGCAACAGTGACCCAGGGGTTCTTGCATTGCAAGATGGTGGAAGCAGAGAGAGTAGAGAGAGAACAAGAGGACAACCTCTTCATTCACTCTCCTTTTAAACGCCTCCAAACCACGCCCCTGACCACCATTTTAATCCATTCACTCCACATGATCCTACAATCTAATCACCTCTTCAAGGCCCCACTTTTCAATTACCATTATAGGATTTCCCACCCTCTTGACAGTCACAATGGGGGCCAAGTTTCTAATATGTAAAACTAGGGGAACACAGTTCAAGCCTCAGTGAGTTTTGGGGTGACATAATTCAATTCACTATGGTTGACTATTATTATTGTGATTGTTTCTGAAGTTTTATGACATCAGGGTATAAAAAAGATGCAGCAGAGGGCAAAAGTTAAGAACACATGATCTGGAGTCTGACTAATTATATCTAGGTTAAAATCCACGTTCTTCCACTTTCTAGTTGTGGGATCTTGGGCAAGTCACTGAACTACTCTGGGTCTCAGAAAATCACAGTGCAGACATCACAAGATTGTTGTAGAGAATCGGAGTCAATGTGCCTAGACCAATGCCTATAGAAAATGGAAATGTTCATTAAATTGTTGCAACAATTAATTCTTGTTTTTGTTGTTGGAATATAGAAGAGGAAAAAGTTAGTTAGAGCTTGGAGAAATTAAGGAAGGCTTTACAGAGGAGGTAACTTGAGCTCTCCCTTAGAATTTTGCATTCCTGGGCCGGCCCGGTGGCGCACTGCTACAGTGCGCCACTTGGGAGCGCAGCGGCGCTCCCG
>NW_007731598.1:141785-143253 GCF_000696425.1 Galeopterus variegatus
GGTCATGAAAAAAGACAAAAAGGAAAAAAAAAAAGAATTTTGCATTCCTAAGTAACATTAATGGAAATGAAAAGTCAGACTCGAAAGGGCCTGCTGCATTTACTGGTTTTGATGGCCAAGCCACACTAGTCAGAGCCATCTCCAAACTTTCAGATAACTTTTGTAAAACTATTTGAGCTAGCATGCTATTCTCTTTACATGTTGATTTATGCTCTTGGGAAGACCATTATCAGAAAAAATAATATTCTTTTAAAACACATAGTTGTCAGAAACAATCCAAGTTCCCCTCGCTGGAAGACTGCATAAGAGAACCTTTTAGCAGAATAAAATTGCTCCTAATGTGCAGCCATACACAGGAATCAATCAGCCCTTTCCTGCCGCTCTTGTCTGTTCATTTTATATAGATGCCCAGTTTGACAGGAAACCCAGAGAAGGGCTAAGAAGTGTTGTCAGCATGAAGATGGGAGAGAGGTGATGTACTAGGCTAATAAAAGGACTCACAAAGGTCCCTGAAGTCATAAATCCTTCTTGCAGCTTTTAAAATCTGTTTCCTTTGTAGGATTGCTATGATGGAGCTTTGACAGAGTGACCTTTCTATCCTCTCCCCTGCATGTGGGAAATCCTGAGCTAAGTACGCAGAGGGAAGAGAAAATATGATATAACTTCCTGCCTTACCTCTTGTCCTCTCCTTCCACGCCATGTCCCAGCCTTGCTGGAGAGAAGAGCAGTGCAGCCCACAGCCTCCCGACCCTCTCCTGCCTGGGCTGACCTGCCCTCCCTATCAATTCTGAAGTTATCCCCTTCCACACATGCTTAGAGAACTACCAGCTTCTCTTCTGCATTAATCTAAATCCTGGCACTAATCCTCAGCATTTTTATTAAGTAGGTGGGTTTCCTTTTGTTTTTAAGTCAAATTCTTCAGGTGAATCTTACATGGAAAATATTGCAAATGACACACTGGGTTTTTGACTTTTGCTAACATATGAATAGTATCCAGGGATTCCACATATAGGTCACCTTTGAGCGTGAACAATGACCAGAGACACAGTCAGCTTCCCATTTCTGTTTGGGATCATCTGCTTTCCCTGGCTTGGGAAATACAAATTCATTTTTATATTGATGCAGGCAAAATGCAATTAGGAAAATAAATAGGAAAATGCCGCTATAAAAATGTACTATCCAAAATAGAATATTAATGTATTTCTATTGTTATTGTTTTTAGTTACCCATACGTTACTTTTCCTTATACAGTGCAAATATTTCAAAGCTATTGGAGTAAAAAAAAAAAAAAAGCACCCATTTGGGTGTGCAGATTTTGGCATATTTTTAAATATCAGACATATTACATTAGAGTGACTCTTTAAATATGTGATATGTTCAGATATACGAAAAGCCATCCTGGAACATTAAAAACATAAATGTCTTCTGCCTAAAAAAGATGTTTAAAACACAACTAAAGGGGGCCGGC
>NW_007731598.1:144244-154814 GCF_000696425.1 Galeopterus variegatus
AAAAAAAAAAAAAAAAAAAAAAAAAAAAACACAACTAAAAAAAAACTATCTGTTTTTAATAAAGTTAAATTAGTTTTCCCTTTAACTTTCCATAGCAATCTGTGTACTTACCCCCTCTCTACTGTCAGTGCCACCAAGTGTTTGTGAGTGTGTGGGTCACCATGTCTCATTTTCCTCTGTCAGGAGATGAGTCCCAAACAAAGGTCCCAGAGTGAAGATGGTACGAGACAGAGCCCCTGTCAACCTGCACATAGCAGGAGCAAGATAGGAACGTTGACTGCGTGTGAAAGCAGCATCCCTAGTTTACGATGAGTGATTCAATGCAGCGTTCAGGTTAAATCCAGCCTCATTACTTCATAGCCACTTTTTCTTCCTTCGTTTTTCTTATAAAGCTTGAGTAGACATGTCATTCACCAGATTTAGTACCAAATGACTTTGGGCTGTTTTAACAAATTAATTTTGCTTTTAGAGAATGACAATCACCACCAGAGACTTTAGCCACTGCTCATGAGGATAAATGCAGTGAGGGTGTGGTCACATAGGGGTTGCACCAAGAGAACTGTTCCAGGTGTCAAGCTGCATAAAGAGGGCTTTTACCCAGAGCTGCCCCATAGCACATTAGGCAGAAGAAAAATCAGGATTGTGGTCAAGAAGAGAAGTAAAGATTACAGCTAAAATTGTGGAGCTAACGGTCATGTGAGAATTACAAGGTGAGGTACAAGTGGGTGATTAAGTAATGGATTTAAAAATTAGGGGGTCCAAACTGGGTGAAGATGTGGAGTAAGGAGACATGCACACTTAAGGCAATAAAACAGTGAGAGAATATTTGAAGCATCCTTTTCCTATGGAGCCATAGAATCCCAAAGATATTCAAAAGAATGCTCTTAAGGCTCTGAAGGCAATTCCAAAATTGCAATTCCAAAAATGTTTTTATCAGTGACATTGAAGTAAGTGTGTAACATCCCAAGATGCCACCTTTGAGGAAAAAAACACCTATTTGGGTGTGCGGATTCTGGCATATTTGTTCAACATCAGACGTATTACTTTAGAGTGACTCTTTAAATATGCAATATGTTCAGCTACAGGAAAAGACAACCTGGAACACTGGTGTGCCTTTGAGGAAAAAAACACCTATTTGGGTGTGCGGATTCTGGCATATTTGTTCAACATCAGACATATTACTTTAGAGTGACTCTTTAAATATGCAATATGTTCAGCTACAGGAAAAGACAACCTGGAACACTGGTGTGCTTTATTTCTTTGCTGCTAGAGGTCCTATCCTTTTCTTTGTTGTTTGTCTCAAAACCCAGAGTCTTCTTATTTGAAAATATTTATGTGTGTAGGAGAGGATCGGAGATTTTGTGCATAGTTCTTTGAAACTTGTTTTTTACATTACTGTATTCTCACACATCTTTTTCCGTGGGGCAGGATGACTCTGCTTTTCTTTATAACCATTAGTTCACAAATCCACGGGGACTCTACATAGCACAGCTCATGATAACTTTCTAGTTATGGAAGATTTGGGGTGTGGGGGGAAGCATATCAACTTTCTATCAGCAGATGAAGCTGCTTGACTTTATTTGAAAACTTTATCAGTCTGACCCCATAAAGACAGGTAACTAGGGTACAGTAGGTCTGGTGACACATCTGAAGACTGTGATTCAAGTGACAATTTGAATTTCACCGGTGTCCTTTGAGATTTGGGCTAAGTTGCTTTGTCTTCTGGAATTTCAGTTTCTTCTCCCAGTGCTCCCTACACACTTGGCAAAGACATTGTGAATATTAACATCAAAGGGCTTTGAGCACTCCTGAAGAAAGACAGGTTCCAAATGCAGGCATTAAATAATCTGAAAGGCTCCCCTTCATGATTACCATACAAATCATCAGGAGGATTTTGCCAAGAGAGTAGTCACTTTGTGCTAAATCCAGCTCAATAATGGGGTAAAAAATTCATGGAAGAGCCAGAAAATAACATAATGTCTCAAAGATGTAAATTCAACCAGTGGGAATAAAGGTAAATTAATAAGCAACCTGTAGCAAATATTTTACACTGTTGATGTGCTGGATTTTGAATTATAGCATTCCCTTTTTATCGCGGACATAGAGTCCAATGCAGAGGACAAAAGTCAGTGGCAAAATGCTCAACAACATTAGTCACCAGAGATATGCAAACTAAACCACGGTGAGATACATACCCATTCAAATGGATAAACTTTAAAAGACCAACATTACCAAAGGTTGGTGAAGACGTGAAGCAACCAGAATACGACTATATGGCTAGTGGGAGTTGGAAGTGGTATAACTGCTTTGGAAATCAGGGTGGTGCTTCTCATAAAGCTAAACAAAACCTATGCAATGACCCTGTGATCCCATTTCTAAGTGTTTACCCAAGAAATGGAAAACAAATATCTACAAAAGGGTTTGTACAAGAATGTTGATAGAAGATTTATTCATAATAGCCGTAGACTGGAAAAACCCAAATGTCCATCAACAGGTGAATGGAAAACCAGATAGCAATATAGAATACTACTCAGCTATAAAAAGGATCAAATTCCTATACAGCAGCAATATGGATACATCTCACAGACATTGTACTGAGTGCAAGAAACCAGACAACAGAGCATATCAGGTTGACAATAACCATTCTGCTATAATGTCCACAAAAACTGTTTCCAATTTCCAGCCATATAACATTTCTCTCTCTCACACACACACATACACGCACACACACATTCCTTCACTTACATAATTTGTGGCATGGTGGAATGTAAACATTAACATTAAATCCATGAAAATAATTTTAAATGTTTCAGTGCTTTTTATATGCCAGGCAATATTGTAGATGTTTTTTATGCATTGTATCATTTCATGGGTATAGTACTATTTTTATCCCCATTTTATAGACAAGAAAACTGAGGCTTAGAGAAGGCAACTTCAATCACAGCTAACAATGAACAGAGTCGATACCAGCCAGCTGCAAAAAGAAAAGAGTGGAGTTGGCACTTGAACTCACCCCCACCTGAGTCCAAAGACTAGGAAAAAGCAGTGCCCTTAAGGGCTCTCACTGCTTAGTGCTACCTTCGTTTTCATTAAAATTCAAAACCTAATCTATCGATCCTTTTTAACCTATGGTGCTTTATATCACTTTGTGATAGAGAGGAAGTGAATCATGAACAATGAATTATTTCCTCATAAATATCTACATTTATCAGGACCCAGTGGGCAATAAGGAAGAGAAAGCTCTGTCCAATCTGAAAACAAAGAAAACAGATCGCTTGGAAGAAAAAGTCAATATCTACATTTATCAGGACCCAGTGGGCAATAAGGAAGAGAAAGCTCTGTCCAATCTGAAAACAAAGAAAACAGATCGCTTGGAAGAAAAAGTCTCAGTATTGATGGCATACGATTTATCAGGACCCAGTGGGCAATAAGGAAGAGAAAGCTCTGTCCAATCTGAAAACAAAGAACACAGATCGCTTGGAAGAAAAAGTCTCAGTATTGATGGCATACCTCTTCCATTTCCTTTTCTACTATGATTCTACTGAATTCAGTCCACGGGGTGCCAGTTTCTATATTCTGTCCCTCTACTTCAGTTCCCCATTTTCTGCCTCCCCCAGAAGTTCACAGCTAAGTCAACTCATCTTCATTCTCACCCCCACAGCTAACTCAAGTAATCTCTGCTCCCACGTGCATACAAAGACTCAGCCTGCAGTTCCTTCAAAAATTAAGACAAGATACAAGAAATATGTAAATAGCCTCAATTCCATTCTTCCTCCAACCCACTTACATATGCATACACATATACATTCTTAGGAATGGGTTGTCACTTTGGTTCTTTCTGCCCTGTTCTGTTCTTCCTGGTCCTCTCTCTGGGGACCAAACCCTTGCTTCTGAGCCTCGTAAAATGGCTAAGGCCCTGCTATACCATGGAGACACACCCTGGTTAGCCATGTTTTTTGTCTACTTGGTCATAAAATACCACAAACAGGATTCCCACCCCTGGGTCTTTGTGAATGCTAAGGTACTTTTTGATGGCAGAGGTGCTATGGTAAATGTTTAAAAATGGGTTCTCCTGGGAAAAAAAGATTTGACTTATAGCATTTGCCAATTTTGATGGCAAATACCTTTATTCATAATATCTTTATTTGTTATACAATTTATTTAATTCTAAGCTTATATAATTTAATTTTTAACAATGGCTCTGTTTAATGAATTCACTCTCACAAGCAAGTACAAGCTGGCTCCAGTACACCACTGCTTGAGGACATGGGTCACCCTGTTATTCACTACTATAAGCCCTACTTTAGGGCATATGCAGGCATTCGATAAATCTATACCAGTCAATGCATAGAATGCATGCATGAATGAATGAATGAATGAATGAATGGATAAATAAATAAATCTTTTCTGGCTAAGACAATAAAAGGATTCAATTGGGTATGCTGTTTGGAAGTTGTACTACTAAATATTCCAAATGAATGAATATTACAATTTAACATGTGTTCACTCCATAAATATCCCGTGAATATCTATCTCCCACTGTTCGACAAGCTGGGGTGCACCCATGAACCAGATAGACAGGTGCCTGCCCACAAAATCTTAAATCCAGTGGAACATAATAAATATTTTAGCAAGTTTCCCAGTTCCTTTTCTACTATAACTTACACCCTCCCCTTCTAATCAGAGCAACTCTGCTTCACTCACGGGCATCTCTCTTCCATTTCAGAGCCTTCGTTAGTACCCTTCTTCCTCTCCCTCAACACCCACCCACCCCGACCTGACACCAGTTTGGAATAACCTATGGCCTCTTATCTCTTCACTAAGTTTTCGCTTTGCTTCTCTCCCTCCAAACTTTCCAAGACATGCTACTTTTATTACCACCACTCTCCTTGGAAAAGGAAACCAACAACTATTGAGCATATTCTGCACACCAGGCATTTATGTACCTTATTTCATTTAATTCTCACCATAGTTCAAATGATGTAGGTATTATTACTCCCCACCTCCCTTTCTTTTTTGCGGGGGGCAACTGGCCAGTACGGGGACCCAAACCCTTGACCTTGGTGTTATATCACCACACTCTAACCAACTGAGCTAACCAGCCAGCCCTATACCCTCATTCTTAAATGAGAAAACTGAACTTTTTTTCTATTAAATATGGCAAGATTTAAGGCCGGATTAGACTGACTGCCAAGTTTACATTCTTTTCTTTACACAGACTTTCTCTTAGCTCTGATACAGAGCTTTATTTGATCGTATACATGTTCAGGTGTTCTTTATTTCTTATATTTACTTATCTTTTAGATTATAAGCTTTACAACTATAAAAGAGAATATATTTCTGTATCATCTGGAATAACCGGAGTTTAATACATTTGCTTCACTGATTTTATTAAAATCTATTTTATTTACTGCTTTGTTTACATGATCAACATTAAAAATGTTTGTTGCTTTGTAATACATGATCAATATTTAAAAATGAAAAACTTAGATAATCACAAAGAAGAAAAATATACATGATCCTACTAGACAGTGATATGCAATTATTGCTATTTTGTTATTTCAATATTTTTCTTTTTATGTGTAACCTTTGGAAATATAATCAGCATCATATATAGTACATATATTTTCATATTGTTTTTAAAATTTTTTTATACTTGACATATCATTTTCCCGTGCCATTTAATAGCCTTCTAAAATTATGGCAATCTCTTGTTTTTATTTATCATAATAATAGTAATCACTTTTCTGTTATTTTTCCTTATAATTTCTTACTGTAAACAATGCTTGATGAACATTCTTGTAGATATATCTGTGCACATCTTTATTTCATAAAATAAATTCCTATATGTGAAATTGTAGATTTGGGGATTTAATTTGTATGCTAGCAAATTGTTTTCCTACAAAATTGTGCCAGCTCACCCTTCTACTAACAGTCGAGTGCCCAATTATGCACACACTTGACAGCATTTGGTATTATGTTCATTGTTCATCATTACTATTTTGAAAGTCATGTGTATTCTATTTGTTATTTCTTGATTGTCAGTGAGTTTGAGTAATTTTTAATAAGTTTACCTACCATGTTTTGCAAAATACCTATTTATGTCTTTTGTCCATTTTTTCTGCTGGGATGTCCTTCTTATTGATTCGTAAGTTTTTTTAGATACTAAGCCTTGGAATTTTTTCCTTCCTTATGCTGCGAATTTTTTTTTTTCCTAGCTTCATTTACTTTTAAAAACGACTTTATTTTGAAATAGTTATAGGCTCACAAGTAGCTGCAAAATATAGTATAGAGCTACTATGTATCCTTTATCTAGCTCCCTACATCGAGAACATGTTAAATACCTATAGTGCATCATCAAAACAAAGAAATTGCCTTGGTACAATACTGGTAGACTACAGACCTTATTTGGATTTCTGCATTTACTTCTAAATTTATTAACGGAGATTTTCAACATAGGTCTTAATGCATTTGCTCTTTATCTTTTTTAAATAAAAAAAACCTTGGGCCGGCCTGTGGCTCACTCGGGAGAGTGCGGTGCTGATAACACCAAGGCCACGGGTTCGGATCCTAAAAAAAAAATAAATAATAAAATAAATAAATAAATAAATAAATAAAACCTCATGGTTATCTATCTTGAATTACTTAGACCATACAATTTCCAAAAATTACATAATTTTCCTGTACTTTCTCCTAGAATTTTTATAACTTTACTTTGTGCATTTAACTTCAGGAATTTATTCTGATGAAGATGTATGGTAGGAATATGAGTTAGACATTTAATTATCTTTTTTTATTATTAACACAATTAGTGTTTGCTATATATCACTCACTGTTTTAAGCACAATAAAAACATCACAACCCCATGAGTTAAGTCCTATTAGCATCCACATTTTACAGATGAGGAAGCTAAGGCACAAAATAGTTTTAAGCAACTTGCCCAAGGTCACAGAACTGGAAAGAGGTAATAGAGTCAGGATTTAAACTCAGGTAGCTCAGCTCCAGAATTCATACGAGTACTTTTAAACCATCATGCTATGCTGACTTACTTGCTGATTTGGCACAGCTTACTTGCTTCAGCTTTAAACAGTACACCTGGGGCTGGCTGGTTAGCTCAGCTGGTTAGACTATGGTCCTGATGACACCAAGGTCCAGGGTTTGATCTCTGTACTGGCCAGCCACCAAAGGGGAAAAAAAAGAAAAGAAAATCAAAAGCACACTTTTTTTTTTTTTTAATTTAGCTCTGCAAGGCTTAGCAGATAGTTCCAGAGCACTATTTTCATAGACCCTGCTACACTTTGACCTGAGCTCCTATGCTTTTCCAAGCCCTGTACAACATGCTAGGGGTAAGAAGATGGGAAAGACATGGCTCCCTTGAGAAGCTTTCTGACTGGTGGGGACAAGTTAGACCCTAAGCAACTATGCCTAAAACCTGACAGAGACCACCAAGCAAACACATTTGAATCCCAAACAGGAAGGTTGTCCCAGGCCCAGAGCTTAAAATGATGCCATGTTAAACAAATGAAGACCTCCAAAGTAGCCTACTGCTGTTACAGCTAGACGTGATTCTACAGGCCTCAAATACCTGAGTTAAAGGCCAATAATACCTGCTTTAGAAATTCTTCAGTCCTCTCTCTGAACTGGTTCTTAAGAAATGCATGACCCGGGCCAGCCCGGTGGCGCACTCGGTAGAGTGCAGAGCTTGGGAGCATCCCATTCGTGCTAAAGGCCTCTGGTTGGATCCAGGTTAGGGGACTGGTAATACAACTTCGAATGGATTTTGTATTGATTTTTTTAACATCAATTTTTATTCAAAGATATAGCAGCCACAACTTATGTTGCTACTGTAATAATTTAAAACAGGTAAAGGAGCATAATATGCCTGTGCAAATGAATAATGTGGTGTTCTCAAAATATAAAAAATGGGATAAAAATAACACATAAAACTTACACAAAAATGGTCTAGTTATCCCCATTCCCCTAACCTGAATCTTTGTGTCTACAACCAAACTCTTCACTTCCCTTACAGATATCTGTCCCCTCCTCTGTAATTCTCATCTTAGTTGATTTCACCCAAGCTAGAAATCTCAGAATTTTACTCAGCTCCTCCTTGTTTCTTTATTCCTCTTAACTTATCTACTGGCTCAAGTCTCTTTCCTTCTACTTTATTAACACATTTCTTTCTTTCCCCCCACTGTGCCACTTCATTGATCGGCCCTTGTCCTTTCTTCCTTGAGCTATTTTCACTTCCTCTTGTAATAGATGCCTGCTGTTTACTACCCCATCAGCTTGTCCTCTCCTTCGTGGCATAAAACCCAATATCCTTGGGGCACTGCCCACCCCCCCTCTTGGGGGGTTGCTGACTGGGGTGAGTCAATCAGCCTGCTGCATTCCTGCATTTTGTGATTAGCTCGGGGCTAGGGCCTGACCCGGGTAGTTCTAGTCCGATTGCCCCAGACATCCCTCCTCTTCTGGGGACGCTGGGACAGGCACGCTCTCTTCCCCCACTGGGCACAGCCTAGGAAGCACGTGGCTCAACCCACCCACGGGCTGTACAGTGGACGTCCAGTGGTGTGCTTCACCCGGAAAAAAACAGATATGAACTTGCTTGATCAGATTTTCTCTCAAGAATTTGAATTAGAAATAGAGAAGACGGTAATGCAGTCGGGAAGAGGCACAAGCACTGGAAGGC
Organism: Galeopterus variegatus; assembly: GCF_000696425.1. Lineage (NCBI taxonomy): Eukaryota > Metazoa > Chordata > Mammalia > Dermoptera > Cynocephalidae > Galeopterus > Galeopterus variegatus. Next base: position 152,937 of record NW_007731598.1, read on the forward strand.
ATGTAGCTAAGGCAGTAGCAGCAAATGCCATGGGGGTAGAAACTGGAAAGCAGAGGCATGACGCAGGGAAAAGCATTACCCAGCAGAGGGAACGGAAAGGGCAGAAGCAGAGCTGGATCATGCCAAGAGGAAAAAGCAACGCTGCCGAGGTTGGGGGCTGTCTCCGGCTCTGGGAAGCCCAGCAGCACCTCAGCTCCTTTCTTACCTGTGAAGCCTGATTGGTGAGGCCCTGATTCCCTGCCTTATGTCCATGTATTGAAATGCACCTGAAATAATAAAGCCCCCAATACCTGATATAAGCCTACTTTCTGTTCTTTATAACCAGAGGAGCCCAATTAAAAATACAGATTAATATAATAATTATATAATTATATATGCATATTCCTTTTTTTACTATAAGCAATTTTTCTACATTCAACATTAAACTGTAAACTTCTTTCCATGTCTAAAATTACATCTACATCTTTGTTGTTGAGGTTACATACCATAGTTTTACTGATTCCCTATTACTGGATTACTGTGGAGATTCTTAGGAAAATTCCAAGTGGACTTGAAATTTTGGGCACCAATCATGCAAATTTCATTCCTCTTTTAGGAACAAATCTAATATTGTCAAGGATCGCTGTGCTCTACACATTTGCACTGTTAGAAAGGGAGTCTCTTCTGAATGTTTCGATTAGAGTCTACGTACTTTATAAACCATGTGCTCTTTAAAAGATTATTTTTTCACAAAAAGTTTTGTGAAAAAGTCATATTTTAATATCCCAAATACGGCAACAGTAAATTGTAGAATAATTTTATTGTGGACTTAGAATTTTGTCCCAGGAAGTGCAGTACAGTCAAATTCACAGACTCGGGGGTTGTGTGGCCGTGGATAATCTCCTCATCACTGCTATCTCCTGGGCCCTTGGGGAACAGTACTGCTCTAGGTGTCTCTGGATTTTAAAGACTCACCTTGAAGCAGATGGCTGGAGGCAGTGCGGGTAAGTNTGTTAAACAAATGAAGACCTCCAAAGTAGCCTACTGCTGTTACAGCTAGACGTGATTCTACGGGCCTCAAATACCTCAGTTAAAGGCCAATAATACCTGCTTTAGAAATTCTTCAGTCCTCTCTCTGAACTGGTTCTTAAGAAATGCATGACCCATGGTCCCTTTGGCATAAAGCAGCTCCAGGTATTTTTTATTTGGATTGGAGCCTTCTGTCTGAATCCTGTGTATATACAAATAGACATGTCCCAGAAAGCAGTCAACTTCTCCATCACTGAGGAGACTCTCATTTTAAGAAAGTTTTATGAAAGGGATATGTGAGGAGATACAGGATACCATCAGGGAAGAGACTGGGAGAGTGAAGAGTTTGGACGGATGAGTACAGACCAGGGGAAAAAATTCCCATTCGTGCTAAAGGCCTCTGGTTGGATCCAGGTTAGGGGACTGGTAATACAACTTCGAATGGATTTTGTATTGATTTTTTTAACATCAATTTTTATTCAAAGATATAGCAGCCACAACTTATGTTGCTACTGTAATAATTTAAAACAGGTAAAGGAGCATAATATGCCTGTGCAAATGAATAATGTGGTGTTCTCAAAATATAAAAAATGGGATAAAAATAACACATAAAACTTACACAAAAATGGTCTAGTTATCCCCATTCCCCTAACCTGAATCTTTGTGTCTACAACCAAACTCTTCACTTCCCTTACAGATATCTGTCCCCTCCTCTGTAATTCTCATCTTAGTTGATTTCACCCAAGCTAGAAATCTCAGAATTTTACTCAGCTCCTCCTTGTTTCTTTATTCCTCTTAACTTATCTACTGGCTCAAGTCTCTTTCCTTCTACTTTATTAACACATTTCTTTCTTTCCCCCCACTGTGCCA
>NW_007731598.1:155097-156498 GCF_000696425.1 Galeopterus variegatus
AAAATACAGATTAATATAATAATTATATAATTATATATGCATATTCCTTTTTTTACTATAAACAATTTTTCTACATTCAACATTAAACTGTAAACTTCTTTCCATGTCTAAAATTACATCTACGTCTTTGTTGTTGAGGTTACATACCATAGTTTTACTGATTCCCTATTACTGAATTACTGTGGAGATTCTTAGGAAAATTCCAAGTGGACTTGAAATTTTTGGCACCAATCATGCAAATTTCATTCCTCTTTTAGGAACAAATCTAATATTGTCAAGGATCGCTGTGCTCTACACATTTGCACTGTTGGAAAGGGAGTCTCTTCTGAATTTTTTTTTTTTTTTCCTTTTTATCTTTTTTACTGACCGGTAATGGGATCGCAACCCTCAGTGTTGCACCCGCACTGTGCTCAGCCAGTGAGCGGGAACCAGTCTCCACATGGGATCCGAACCCTCAGCGGGAGTGTCGCCGCACTCCCAAGTGGCGCACTCTCCAGTGCGCCACTGGGCCGGCCCTCTTCTGAATGTTTTGATTAGAGTCTACATACTTTATAAACCATGTGCTCTTTAAAAGATTATTTTTTCACAAAAAGTTTTGTGAAAAAGTCATATTTTAATATCCAAAATACGGCAACAGTAAATTGTAGAATAATTTTTTTTTTTTTTTTGTCTCTTTTTTTCATGACCGGCAACGGGATTGCAACCCTCGGTGTTGCCCCCGCTCCTCACTCAGCCAGCGAGCGGCCGGTCTGTATGTGGGATCCGAACCCTCGGCGGGAGTGCCGCCGCGCTTCCCAAGCGGCGCACTGTAGCAGTGTGCCACCGGGCCGGCCCCAATTGTAGGATAATTTTATTGTGGACTTAGAATTTTGTCCCAGGAAGTGCAGTACAGTCAAATTCACAGACTCGGGGGCTGTGTGGCCATGGATAATCTCCTCATCACTGCTATCTCCTGGGCCCTTGGGGAACAGTACTGCTCTGGGTGTCTCTGGATTTTAAAGACTCACCTTGAAGCAGATGGCTGGAGGCAGTGCGGGTAAGTNGGTGTCTCTGGATTTTAAAGACTCACCTTGAAGCAGATGGCTGGAGGCAGTGCGGGTAAGTATTGAATATTATTGGGTGCTGAATTTGATGGAGTTCCCTTTAGGGCACATGCATCTTTTGATCCTTCTTGAAATGCTGAGCTCCCAACTCATTATAATTAAATAAAGTATCAAGGCTCAGTCTGGCCCAGGCACTAGAGTGATTCCCCAAACTGGCAAAACCTACACACAGGCATTTAGGTTGGCTTCTATTTTTCAATAATTATAAACAATACCACAAGTATTCATATAAAGTATTTATATCTTAAACATATGTTCACTTACTTCCTTAGAATAAATTCCTAGAAGTGGAATTTCA
>NW_007731598.1:158455-159678 GCF_000696425.1 Galeopterus variegatus
TTCCAAAAAAACCTACTAGTGAGACATGTGGCATTGTTTTACATTTTTGCAAATCTCTTTAATGACGGGCTTAAAGGAAGACATTCTATTATAGTAGAAGCTGAAATCTCCTATCTGCCTGTGCATGCGTTCTTTTGCAATTACATAGCCTCCAGAAAACTCCCTTGTACACTCGTGAGAAAACAAGAGCAAAAAAAAAATAAATGTCTTTATATTATTTGAATACAGATTCAGCTTCATGAACACCTGGAAGGTTCTCAGGACCCTTAGAGGTGTCTGGATTAAACTCTGAGAACCATCAAGTCCGAAGAATGAAGTCTAACTCTTTAGCACATCATATAAGTCCTCTGTTGATTCAAACCCTAAACCTTCCTCATTCTCCTCTCTGACATACTCCTTCTTATTTTTTTTAAATTTATTTTTTAATTTTTTGTTAGCATATTCATTATTACAAGTCATACTTACTGTTTATACCCCTTATCAATCTCTCCCCTTCCCCCTCCCACCTCTCCCCTCTAATAACCATGGATTTGTTCTCTCCATCTGATAGATTAACTGTTCCTCTGTTGGTNGGTTCGGATCCCACATACAGACCGGCCACTCACTGGCTGAGCGAGGTGCGGGAGCAGCACCAAGGGTTGCAATCCCGTAGCTGGTATCGGTCCGGTATGGGCGCGACACTGAGGGTTGCAATCCGTTGCCGGTCACGAAAAAAGACAAAAAAAAAAAAAAAAAAGAAACTGTAAGCAATAAATTTTATTTTTCTTTATAGATCACCCAAGTGCATGTATTTTGTTACAAGCAACAGAAACAGACTAATGCAGTATCTAATATGAATTGTGTTGATTCCCAAATATAAAACCTCCAAAGGTTCTCCATTTTCTATAGCAGCCATTCTCAACATTTTTAGTATCAGGACCTCTTCACGATCTTAACAATTATGGAGCTTTTATTTATGTGGATTATATTTATCAACATATGCTGTACTATAAATTAATATATTTCATATTATAAATATATAAAAACATTTAAAATTCTTATTTAATTCATTAAAAATTGCATTGTGTTTAATTCATAATTATTGAATTCATAATTATGAATTGTGTTTAATTCATAAAAATTATTTGTTAACATAAATAACTTTTTAATAAAAGATAACTATTTCCAAAAAAACCTACTAGTGAGACATGTGGCATTGTTTTACATTTTTGCAAATCTCTTTA
>NW_007731598.1:160783-162902 GCF_000696425.1 Galeopterus variegatus
TAACCATGGATTTGTTCTCTCCATCTGATAGATTAACTGTTCCTCTGTTGGTTTGTTGCCTCACACCCAGTACTAAGATGGGTGTGATCAAGGCCTCCCCTATTTTTGTAAAGCAGATGCTGCTTCTATTACTCTGGAGTGTGCTTTGTGGACAGAGAGGACCTCTTCTTTTTTTTTTTTTTTTTTTGGTCTCTGCTGGTGCCTCTCGTGTCAATGCAGTTGAGAGTCTAGCATGCCATCTGCACAGTGGCTGTGACTGCTGCTATAGAGAATAGCCGCTTTTGTGGTAGCCATGGCAATTGTGCTGGCTATGGTGGGCTACCCACATGGAAATGGTGTTTTGGGTGTGCTCTTTACCTGGTTGCAGCTGGGTTTGGCTTCCCTCAGCTCCATGTCTCAGGCCCCCGGCTGGGCCCCGGGACGGAGGTGACAGCTTGCCTAGTTGCGGCTGGGTTCTGCTTCTCCTGGTTCCATGGCATGCTCCTTCTTAAAGCCATGCAGAATTCTGACTCCTTCCCAAACACATCATGAATTTTTAGTTCTGTATGCTTTTCTACATACTATTTTCTCTTCCAAGAATGCCTGTCCCTGGCTGATATATTGGAGTTTGAGGGAACCCAATAAACGATAACCTTCTCCAAATTCTCAATAAACAGACAAAACAAGAAAGCAAGCTGAGAGAGAGAAAGAAAAAGAGTGAGCAAGCGGGCCATACATCACCTTTATTACCATTAGAGTTGATTTTGAAGAATGTAGCTTACAATATGGTAACAACAGGCTTCCTGATACTCCACCCCCTGAACTTTACAGACCCACCCAACCAGGTGCAGGCAGCACTAGACAACTGCAAGCCTCCCCAGATAGAGTCCCCTGCCCCGTTATTAAATTTTGGTAATAGAGAAATTTAGGGTTCACTCTCAAGAACAGGGAGGAGGAAAGACTTGAGCCACATACAAATGCCCAGTTCCTTATCCCATAGCCAACAACAAGGTAAATCTCTCCACCTTCCCTGGAGGGATAACAGAAAGAGAAAAACAGGAGTGGTACACTAATGGCTTTCTTTCATACAAATACAAATAAGATACTATTTTTACTTTCAAAACTTGGGGAAAAGATGTCTATGACAGGATCTCTGATATAGCACTCAGATTTTTATTCTTTCAGGAAATTTAAAAGCACCAAGCCCAGGGGCACCCTTATCCAACAAAATAATTTGTGCATGTCATCACACCATCTGAAACATGTTTACACCATTTGACTCTCACCAACCTCTACTCAACTTTCACTCTGACCCTGAAATCTTTCCAAACTACCCTCATTTCCTATCAAGATCTAGCCACACCAATGTCACCAGTAATTATCCCCCAAACCCAACAATTCATTTTTTTTATCCTTTCCATTTCCCTAGTAATTTTATACTTGGGTGGATGCCTTTGTGTGCGTGTGTGCTTTGTATTTACAGCTATAATGGTAGAAACCTGCAGTATCAAAGCTCATTATATAAGGATTTGGAAATAACATGAGCCAAATCCCAGATCCTAAGAGCCAGCAGTAAATATAATAAAAGCCTGATATAACATGTTTAACCTATAAGAAGGGCATTGTTTCTGTCCCTTAACAGCTCATTATAGAGATTCTACGGCATAGTTTTCTCTCCATCTCCATGGCAGCCTGCAGACTGCTTGAGAACGTGATCGTTGGCTAGATGGTTAGATTAAGTGACCTTTGAGGGGTCTGTTTTTATCCCCTGAAATTCTATAATTCTGGTGAGTTTCCTTTTCTTGGAATTATGGCCCAAAGGCTTCATTTTACCAGAGTGCCTGGCTCATGGTCTATTCCAGTGGTTAGAAGCACAGACACTAGAGCCAAAGTAACTGGGCTCAAATCCCGGCTACATGTGTTACCTTAAGACAAATCACTTTAATTTTTCTATGGCTCCATAAACTCATCTGTAAAGTGAAGATAATAATCATACCTATCTCATAGGCTTGTTGTGAGGATCAAATAGTTAAGGTACTTAAAACAGTATCCAACACAAAGTGTATAATAAATTATCGACTACTAGTTAGCAAATATGTGTCCAAGCAATTCCATGAATTCCCAGTAACTTAAAAAATAC